>NW_006263500.1:705947-722291 GCF_000469605.1 Apis dorsata
TTACTCCAATTTTTTCAATAGTATTCAATGATATTAAAAGAAAGTGAAAAATTCTATAAAGTACCCAGAAAATTCTTCAAACTATCTTCAAAGCGATCGACCATTAGAATTCATCGACTTTATTAATCTATATTTTTTTTACTAATCTATGTTATCGAACTAATTGTTCTTTATATTAACTTCTTCAATTATATCCGTTTTCTTTAAAATAATTCAAGTTAAAATAAAATATTACTTCTCCAATTTTTTCAATAATATTCAATGATATTAAAAGAAAGTGAAAAATTCTATAAAGTACCCAGAAAATTCTTCAAACTATCTTCAAAGCGATCGATCATTAGAATTCATCGACTTTATTAATCTATATTTTTTTTACTAATCTATGTTATCGAGCTAATTGTTCTTTATATTAACTTCTTCAATTATATCCGTTTCCTTTAAAATAATTCAAGTTAAAATAAAATATTACTTCTCCAATTTTTTCAATAGTATTCAATGATATTAAAAGAAAGTGAAAAATTCTATAAAATACTGGCTTCAAACTGCCTTCAAAGCGATCGATCATTAGAATTCCATCCCACCGACGCTCCATTATCTAATCCACGTGTAACAAACGTGAAGTCTCACATTAAGTAATCGCTCGATACAGTTTTCCGCGATGAATAAATCGCGAATCGTTCGTTCGCGGCCGTTCATCGCGGAGCCGGTTGTAAATCGCGGTTCAAAGATAGGCCGGCAAGCTCGTTCCTCTCGAGTCGAAAGAGTCTGCGCGCTCGAGCCTCGGAACGCGTGAGCGGGAAGTCGGCGGTGCGTGGCTGGAACCACCTGCTTCCGGTGGCGTCGCGTCGGTTGCACCGTCTCTTCAACGGCACCTGTGCGTTGCATGCACCCCGCTGCGTGCCACGGTGCGTGCCCTACGACCCGAAAGAATCGTTCGCCCCGATTTTAGTGGCCGGATGACGGCAAATTCCAGAAACGCATCGATCTTTCCAATTCTTTTTTTGCTTTTTTGCTTTTCTATTTCTCTTCGTTCATTCGAAGAGCCGCTTTGCGCGTGAATGCGTCATTCACGTTGTAAATTTTTTCTGGAAGGTTGAAAATAAGTTGGAAGTTGAAATAATTAGAATTGGAATTGGTTGAAATAGTAATGCTTTCATGTATATGTTTTTGTATAAACTTTTGTGAAATTGGAAGCCAAATTTCATCATGATGAAATTAACATTGCAAATAATTAATATGTTCAATTATTTTTGTTTAAGATTAAGTCATTTTTCGAAGAATTTCATTAAGGGTGATGTTATTGGAACTGGTTTCTTTCATAGTGTTTTATTGATCAGCATGGGGCTACGTTTCTGCGATTGAACGTCCAGATTAATTTCTATACTCCATTCTTTCCACTCTAGGGCGAAAAAATTGAATTATTTGCCGCCATATTTCGTTCTCTTTACGAACATACATTGTATCGGCGTGATATATTTAATTTATTTCCAGCTTGGAAGTTTCGAGTTAAGAATTGTGCCTGTCCAATTTCTTTTCCATATACAAATGTGAACAAATGGTACAATTTTACTATACCCGATACAATAATTTCGAAAAGAGTCAATTAAAAATTCCTCTACCATTCTTTCACAATTTAATCGAGACGTTCATAAATCTAACGAAACACGACTTTCTCTTCGTCGCCGGGTAACAGGATTCTTCAAAGCATCCGAACTTTTCGCGAAAGTGCGTCAAATCGGACTAACACGCTTCATTAGGAGCTCGATTACCTCCGCGAAACTCTTCAAATAATATAATTCGAAGACAGCTCAGTAAAACTCGTTTCGAAAATTCTTTCGACTATCGAGTCTAGAAATTTTATATTGAACAAGTGGGGAATCGAGGGAAATCGATTTCATTTGATATTATCCTGGCATTAAATTAAAGCGTTAACAATGGTTAAAACGGTCGGTAGAAAGTAGAGAAAAAGCAAAAGATTCCGTGATCCTCGTAATTTCGCTTTTGCGTGACACGTACATCGAAGATTGCATGCGCGCGCGTTCCTCGAGAGATGGTAATCGAATTTTACAGTGGAACAACATCCTATTTAACTTCCCTTTAACTCTTCTTTCCGTGAGCCGTTGAATCTATCTCCTCTAACATTTTCAAATATTAATTAAATTCCATAATACTCTCCAACTTTCGTTAAATTTTCCACTCGATGAATCCAATCTCCATCATTCTCAAAAAATAAAAGAAGACAGTTTCGACTGGGTGCGAAAATAACGCCTAGCCAAATATGCGACACGGATTCGTGGAGGGACATACCAAGTCCAAAAATACGAATATATATTCGATATCGAAGAAGAAGCGTGTCTTCGAGATGGGAATAAGGATGGAGTTATTCACGAGTCATTCTCCGCGGCGAGCCACTCTATTTAACTCGATTTGGAAAGTTACGATGACGTGAGTTCATCGGGAACGTCAAACCAACCATTGCTGGTGCTGCAACCTTGTCGTGAGCAAGGTGGTCGCATATGGCGGTGCGCACCTGTTCTAAACGCAACTGTCGCAACTGTTCTCCAAGAGGGTGGCCTCTGAAATTTAAAAAAACGGAAGAATGGCCGGGCGAATCGATGAGGCAGGGACGAAAATAATGGAATACTTAAGCGTACGCCGAAGTGAAGATAAACACGCTTTTAACACGAGATCGTGTAATGAAAATTTTTATTCCACGCGTAAACTCGTACTCGTGCTCTTTTGATCGAACGATTGCGCCACCCTGTTTGTTTATACGATGTCGTTTAACGCGGTGCGGTTGAACTAGATTGCTCGAGCCACCTCGAGTTTGTTATTTTTGTTCCTCGGGAAGAGGAAGACGCGAGGGGCTTTTCACTCTCCTTACAAACATTTCCCTGATTGAATCGAGAAATTAATAAAACTCGTTATACATCGCGAGAGAAGCGATCAAATTTACGAATCTCTCTAATCGAAAATTCTCTCGAAGAAGCATCGAATAATCGGAGAAAAACTCTTTAATAATCCGGATGAGACGAGCTTCTTTGATATCTCTCTGTCAAGGTCACCTCTTATCGAGAGATAATTCTCTTCACTTCCGGGAATCTATCGTCTAAGAACAGTGGATAAGTTGGACGAAATCTCGGGAAGGGCGAAGGTATAATTTTTCTACAACGTGTGGATTAAGAAATCGACGACGGCATGCACACACACACACACACACACACACAATCGCGTCGGTTTACACACCGTGACGGCGGGCAAAGAACAGCAGGAGAAGAGGCACATTTCCCCTCTCCATTCACCTCTTCACGAGTAGTCGGAGTCCTGGTTGGCTATAGCCCAGAGTTCACAGTCAAACGCAAACAGTGGCCGCGGCAAAACAGATCGTGGCACGAATGCACGAAAAATCGGCGTTCAGACGACTGCGGCACGCGATCGATCGGCATCCAGATCGGCGGCGACCGGTCGCTCCGATTTTCATCACCGCGATTTTCCAATTTTCGGACCCGTCGCGGCGTTCCTTCGATCGATAACGAACGAACGAACGAACGAACGAAATTTAACGAGGACACGAAGGGACGTTCTACTATCGTCCTTTTCCGTATCCCTCCGCATGACACTATCCAAAGAGTTTTCGAACGAAATCGGGGATATCGAGTGCTTACGAAAAAAAGAAAAAAAATTGAAGAACTCTCGAAGAGCAAGCGGATGGATGATAAATTAGTTTCACGTGCGAATAAGTGATCGATCGATTCTCGTGCATCGGATCGAAAGTGAGTGAATCAGATCGAGCAAGAATGGGGGTGAAGAATTTTATCATGAAGAGGATACCGTTCTGTAAGATGAAAGCGAAGAGGAAATATCGTAAGCCTGCCATTTTCTTCGCCTCTTCTCTTCTCTTCCCTTCGCCCCCGTTTATACAATCGACAGATGGAAAAATTTATTATCACGAGTTGATATTATAATAATAATAATAATCGGCAAAAACCTCTCTCGAAATCTCCGATGCTAACATTACTGTTTTTCTGCGCGGTATCTAAAACGAATACGATAACAAATTCTTACATCACGACGATTTTCCTCCACGGGTCGTGTTTTTACATAAATTATCGCCTATTATCGGTTTGCATATATATATATATATATATATCGTATTTGCTCGTTCCTACCTAGAAGTTTCGTGGCTTCGTACATATGCATTGGTTTCGTGGATGTCGGGGAGAAACACGCGTTCGTTTCATCGAATCAACCAATGTAATTAAAAGATATTTTATCCGAAGGTCAGAGTGAACCGAGAAATTCATTATCATCGCGATAACCGATCGCTTTGACCTCGACAGAAATTCGTAATCTCTTCGAATTTCTTTTTTCTCTCTTCTTCTGAGAGGGAGAGAGGAGAGGGAGAAAAAAAAAAAGGAAGCAATCGAATTATGGAAAGTGGAAGAAACCGTTTAATTAATAACAGTATTTCACCATTTCGAGTCAGATTAAATCGGAATATGCACGAAGATTAGTTCGAGTGTATCGAGATGATACACTCCCCTTCCTCTTTTCTTTCCCCTCTTCGCGCAAATTTCTCCAATCTTCTTGAAATCATTTCGATCATTTCGTCGTTTCGTGCATCATCCTTATTTAAAATTTGTTCAAATGATGATTATTCATAATTATGTACATCTTTCCTTCTTAATTAAGCATTTCTCGAAATAATAGATCTTAGAAAAAGATACGAGTAAAAGAGGAAGAAAGGTTTAATTATCGATCGTACAGGTGAAAGAAGAAAGATATATATATATATATATAGAGAGAGAGAGAGGGAAAAGGGAGAAGAGACATCCGAGGAGCAGCAGCTGAGCCGTGTTCCTTTTGACTCGACTTTCACGACCGACGACTCTTCGTTTCGTTTTTTCCGTGGAATGCAACGCTCGTTGTTTCTAATCCACATGTTGAACGCGGCCGAGAAACCAGCTCGCTCCATATAAAGGGGGACGTAACGATTACGCGCCATTATTTACATGACGTTCGTGCATCGTTCGCGTTGTCACGACAAGTCTCGCGTGAGTATCGTGTCCAACCCTTTTAAGGATATTCGCCTTGTGGATGATGGCTTAACGCGGCCGACTTCGCGGGGAAATTTTTCATGGACGCATAGATCGCGTGTCTCGACGATTTCTAAAGTTCCGCCGTCGTCTATCCTCGCCTCGATGGATTCTGTTCGAAAGAGATCGAATCAGGAAGCGAAGAGGGAAGGAATATTCCATGATTCCAATTAATTTGCAAATTCGGATTCATCGAAGTGTTTCCTTTCTATTCTATTCTCGAATTATCCAAAAGAAAAAAATTTACGTAAATTGAAATAAATGATGAAATTTTTCGTCGGCAGAGAAGTTGAAAATTATGGTGTAAAAAAAGAAAAGATTTTTGTTTTACATCGAGAAATATAAGATTTTCCATTTAAAACGATTGAAATGGAATAAAAAAAAAAAAAAGAAACGTGCGCGGATTTATGAATGTTCGCCGAGAGATTAAGGTGTTGGAAAGGCGATTTAAATTCATGAATTTAACGAGGAGCAACAGGGATCGATCGATAACGAACGAATCGTTTGTTCGTGTAGATGGATTTTTTTTTTTTTTTTTTTTTTTAGCATAATTTATCTCCAACTGTTTCTGCTACGATTAAATAAACTTTATACCAAGAGTCGATTTTCATCTCGATATCGAATTCAATTCGAGAAATTCGTTTTAATCCCCTCTTCCCGCGAGATTAAATATTATCCCTTTCCTCTCTGAAAAGAAGAATAAATTCTCGATACTTTCATTTTCCGATGAACTTGTAGGTGTAGCCTTAAACTGTATTATGCTCGAGTACACAACAATCGCGAATAAAGTGAGTGTATACTCGATACTCCGTAATTCCGTATCCTGAAAAAGGTCAACGAGGTAGTCCCAGATTCCTGAAGAGTCTCGATGTTGGTTAAACTCGCATCTCTTAACCGATCCGGACAAATATCCGATAAATTTAATAAACTACGTGTCCATTATATGATCCAAAATTCGTTCCAATTGCACCGTGGCCAAAGTAATTTTAAACACGTCGTTCGAGATCCTAAAACAGCACTGACTTGCAAGAAGAGTTTCAGAGGAGAAACCGAGGCAAATCTTAAGCGTATTTTAAACGCGTTTAAAACGAGGGGAAAACGAGTTACACGTCTTATTTTTTTTTTTTTTTTTTTCCCTCATAACGTGTTTCGAATCCAATTTTTCAATCCGATCTTTCGTCTTTATTGCCGCTATTCTATTCTCAAATTATCCAAAGAAAAATTTACGTAAATTGCAATCTTATTTCCTTCACCTCGATCGCTCGAAATTGAACAACGCTCCCATTCTTTTTTCAATCGAGATATCCTCTTTGACGCTTATTAATTTCTAATTTGGAAAAATAAATCAACTCATTCCCCAACTCTATAAAAAATGTTAAGTCTTTTCTTCCTCTTACGTTTAAATGATACATATAAATGATTTTCACGACTTAAATATTTTATTGTATGATGGATTAAACCCTTTGGCATTAGGCGTTTTGACAATAGGCACGTGCGTCACGATATCGTCAAACGTCGTGGCACGACGAAACGTCTGGTCCTTTGTTGCCTCGATCCGTTTTCATGCGCTCCCTTGCGCAACGATCAATTAAAAAAGGAAAAATTGAACGAACAAACGGTGCAGGTGAACACGAATATCTTACGCAACTCGCGCTCCTTTCGCGCGGAAAAAGGTATTGTTCTGGGAGAGAATCGAGCGCGAGAAGTTGTATCGGTATTCCTTTGAACTTCAGCGTACACGTGAAGTTTTTTTGGTCTTTCAAAAAAGAAAGTTTGCTAATTGTAAATAATGTAATGCACCTGTTCCGATTTTATAAGTAATTAATTGTCAATGCTCGTGATGAGAAACGTGTTGATATTTGAGTCTTTCTCAAAAAAAGAAAAAAAAAAGAAAAAAGGAGAAATGCATTTTTAAAGTCTTCCGTCCAATCCTTGTATCCTTGCATTTCCTTACTTTTCCTAGCATCGTGGCAAAAAAAAAAAAAAAAAAAAAAAATATTGGGTTCGACGTGAATGGAGTAAGTTGAATCCTCCGAACTTTCTCGAGGGTGAAAGTTGGCGGATATTGTGCCCAAATCGAAGGATCCTTCCGCCCAGGCCCAAGATTTACGGCACAATAATTTCGCTGTTGAGCCCCGAAAGTGATTTATGACTCTAAACCGTGCGCTAAGTAGTAAGTAAGTAATTACCTATCGATGGTAAAAAAGGGTAAAAGGTAAATTTCCTCAAAAATAACGAATCATCGTAAATCTGTCAATGCTGCAGTGATATACAGCTTACAATATGATCGGTTGACATATTGCGAAGTGCGCGTTAACGCGTTAATTCAATTTTATATATGAGACGCAAGAATAGTTTTGGATCGGTAGAAAGCCAGGATGTTCTAGAAATGTTGAAATACAAAATATCTTTCAGATAAACGCATCAAGCATCGTTACTTTGCGCAGTGGAATACAAGGTTATTCCACGTGTATAAATATCCAATAATTTTTCTTTTTTTTTTTTTTTTTTTTTTTTTTTTTTTTTGCAATTTGTCGCTTTTTCAATGATATTCAAATAATCTTTCAATATATATATATATATCAAGAACACGACCTTAAGTGTCAACGACACGACCTCAATAACCACGTCGAATGACCTTGCATATCAATTATATACGACCGCAATGATCCCGATCACCTTTTCTAACTTTTTTACGACCTCGACTGCGAGAAGGACTGCGAGAAAACCTTTATTCATTGCTCCAATGCTTTCGCTGATCGATCATTTGACGAAAATCTATCAAAGTATAGCTATATTGTTCTAAGAGAAAAAATATAGAGAATTGGAAATACGTGTGAAAAGCTATAATGTAAAAACTCGCCATGTTTCTGTGATTTCGACGGTTAATATATCAACATAATATTCATCCGTGTTGCGTGACTTATCCTGCGTAACGTTTAATTAAGCTAAAAGTATTAAACTGGTTAAATATTTCTACCCTTTCTATCCTTGACAAATCATCCACTCTCTTTTCGAGTGTCAAGTTTGTTCGCGTTTATTTCGATCGACATCGATTCCATTAACCGTGTCAAAATATTTACCCTGATCTTAATCTTAACATTTTTGTCGCATTTTCATCGCCCAGTATTCGATATCGTACGATACGTTAAAAAAAAAAAAAAATAAAAAAACGTATCGATCCAATGGCAATTTCGAATAAAGTTGAAGGATGAACATCGCCCAGTATTCGATATCGTATGATAAAAAAAAAAAATAAAAAATCGTATCGATCCAATTTCGAATAAAGTTGAAGGGTGAACATTATCATTATTATCGCCGACCCGATAAAAATATTCGTACGTTGCAATAATAAATTTTGTGTTTGTGGAAGTCGTTACACTCGAAATATATCTAATTTATATCGCGGAATATCGATTCGTTCATTAATGAAATATATTGCTTTGCTCTCCGTTTAATTTGATCAAACGATAAATTTGCGCGCGCGTATATATGTATGTGTGTGGATGGATGGAAAATAGCAAAAGAGAGAAAATATTTAAATTACTATATGATATAACAAAACGTTCATTTCGTTGTTAAATTGTAATTCTGTATTAGAAAATTCTTTATTTGAAAAATATCCCTTTTCATCGTAGGAAGATTCACTTTATACTTCGCTCCACTTCCATTAAGTAACAATTTATCTCGTTACGTCGTAATAGTTTCTTTGAATATGCAGAATATTCATGCTCCGTACATAACGAAGTATAAAAGTACAATATAAAAGTTCAATTCGATTAAATTTTATTCTCCATAATATGTATATTTACTTGAATTAATTCTTCTATTCATATACCTTAAATTAAACCTTCAAAAATTATCCCATCCAATTTCGTTTCCAATCTTAATTATTAATCGACGTTACAAAATAATTAAAACGTAATTCGTAAAATTATATTTCTTCCTTCGATTATCCATCCGTTGCAAAATTTTCTAAATACTAACTTGAATAAAAGTAGGAGATTAAAAAAAAAAAAAAGAGATTGAAAAATAAAAAAAACTGTTTAGATGGAACGAACACGGCAACACCGGTGCAAAACAATGGGCAGACCGAACACGCGGCTGGTGATTTTGACAGCGCGAGTGTCGGAAGCGGAAACTCGAATCTCAGCACTGGCGCGCTACAGGTAGGTGCAACAAGTACGCAAAATCGAACTCGAACTTGTCAACATTTCCAACCGAATGAAACTGTGTTGCCGCTTTAATAACGGTGTGTGCGTGCGTGCGCGTATTTGCAGAACATCAGAGAGCAAATGGCCGCGTCGTTGGAACGGATGAGGGAGCTGGAGGAACAGGTCAAGGCGATTCCCATGTTGCAGGTAAACACGGCTGCGATAATTTCACCTCCGATCCGATGCGTGCATCCCTGTCCATCACGTTCAACTTGTTCGTTCCAAACGAGGAGAAGCAGTAATTGCTTCAGCTTTGAATCGTAACCGACCGCCCATTCTTTTAATTAATCCTTCTCACTCCGGGGCCGGACGGAATAATAAACTTTTTCGAGAAGAAAAGAGGTTAAACATCTCGCATAGAGGACTTGGTTGTTTGTCGCGCTCGAGAAATGTATGTGTTTCGTGTTTAGTTTGTGTATGAAACATGAGTTGTTTCTTTCGGTTGCGATACTTCCGTCAAGGAAGCAAGCGTAATTGCATCGAGTCGTAATGTAAACGATTGCGTTGCCAAGTTTCGTGCATCGTGATTATCGGTGACACGGGAAGCGAAGAACTCAATCTTCTTATCATACATAAACTTTACAAACTTTATTCATTTTTGCAAATTCAAATTTTCAAATCGCTTTGATGCCAATGGAATATCGTCAAAACGTGATTCTTATGTATTTTACGAGTTTTTCCATTCGTAATGTAAACGATAATCGTTGGCAAATTTCGTGACAGGAAGTGAAGAACTCAATCTCACTCTTATAATACTGACAAACTTTATTCATTTTTGCAAATTCAAATCTCCAAATCGCTTCGATCCCAATGGAATATCATCAACGTGATTCTTATGTATTTTATAAGTTTTTCTACTCGTAATATAAACCATGATTGTTGGCAAATTTCGTGACAGGAAGTGAAGAACTCAATCTCACTCTTATAATACTTTATTCATTTCTGCAAATTCAAATCTCCAAAGCGCTTCGATGCCAATAGAATATCGTCAAAAAATGTGATTCTTATATAGCTTAAGAGTTCTTGCTCTTGTAATGTAAACGATGATCATTGGCAAAGTTCATGACAAGAAGTGAAGAACGCAATCTCACTCTTATAATACTTTATTCATTTCTGCAAATTCAAATCTCCAAATCGCTTCGATGCCAATGGAATATCGTTAAAAACCGTGATTCTTATGTATTTTACGAGTTTTTCCATTCGTAATGTAAACGATGATCGAATTGCGTTGGCAAATTTCATAACAGGAAGTTAATCTCACTCTTATAATTCATAAATACGCATAAAAACTTTTAAATATTGAAATCACAAACTTTATCTTTGAAAATCTTCGATTCCCAAAATTCCATCGAGTTCTTCATCTCCAAACCTCTTCAATACCAATACCAAGAATAATCATTAAAAAACGTGATCCTTGCATATCTTACAAATTCTCCCACTCGTGTTAAACGACGAATTGCGTTGACAAGTTCCATGATTATCGATGCCACAAGAAATTCGTCCCAGAAGTGAAGCTACCCAATTTCGTTCTTATAAATTTTGCTAATAAACTTTATCCTTGAAAATCTTGGGAAATTCCAATTTCCTGAAAATCTTCATCGATCATTTCTCCATATCTCCAACTCAATGCCAATGAGATATCATTAAAAAAAAAAGAAAAAAGAAAAAGAAGCGTCAGATCAGATCCTGCCTTATACGAGTTTCTTTCGCCCACTGCAGGTGCAAGTGTCGGTGCTGAAAGAGGAGAAGCGTAATCTGCTGCGGCAAGTGGACGAGCTGAGCAAGGCGAGTCAATGGAACGAGAGCGGGTTGCATAGGTACCGTAGCCAGTCGTTCTCGGAACAGCGTGGCTCCCAGCGAAATCTGAGGAACGCGGGTACACCGACGCGAGACATGGGAACGATGTGCGGCGCGATGACACGGGACGTCGGTGTTTCGCACCAGCAGGTACGCCGCCGACTTCCGTTTCACGCCGATTTATCGCCGCCCCGATCTCCTTTGTTCTTGTTACAACAAGCCGGAGAAACCGTAAGAGAACCGTTGAGAGAAAAATTTGCATATCGCGATTCACGGCTTTTTAATTGCTCTCTCGTGGAACGAGCGATTGGGTTTTATCGCTTTATTATGGATATATACACGTAATGAGAAAGTGTGGAAAATTCTCTATCTCGTCCAATTTCAAAAACCCGATCCTTATTTTCGTAAGAGCGATTTTTTATTTGCATATCAAGCTTATTAAACGGATTCTTCCACGGCTTCTTATGAATATTCGAGGATATGCAACTTTCGAATTTAGCTATTGTTAAGATTCATAATGTGAGAAGTGAGAAGGAAAAGAATGTGCCCG
This sequence comes from Apis dorsata, assembly GCF_000469605.1. NCBI lineage: Eukaryota > Metazoa > Arthropoda > Insecta > Hymenoptera > Apidae > Apis > Apis dorsata. Next base: position 717,605 of record NW_006263500.1, read on the forward strand.
CCATTTTTTTTTTTTTCGAATAATGATAAAAGAATGAATTAACCGGCGTGTGTAAAAGAGTATAAGTTTTCATTGGACGGTTTATTTTGTTATTGAAGTTTTTTTTTTTTTACCGAGGGCCACCTCTCGGCATCTGCTGATTCTAATCACGGCCTCGATTTCCCGACGTTTGTTGTATTTATAACCAACAAATGGGGAAATGGGTCGTCGTGTACCATTTCCATTTGCATCACACTTTTACTTTGTAATCGAATTAAAAGTCGAACCCGATGAAAACTCGAGGAAAAGGGAAGAGAGAATTTTCTCAGTGTCCGATAACTCGCTTACGTAAATCGAAGGAAACTTTGTATCGAGAGACTTCGTTAAGCGACCCAGCTACGAGTCGATTAATCAAGTTTCGCTAGTCCTTTCGCGAGAAAAAGTAGTATTTTTCGCTGTATAAAAAAAAAAAAAACTACAACGTTATTATTATTATTAGAATTCGAAATAGATAAATAAAAAAAAAAATGGCTTCGTACGCGTGATTACATATGCATACATAATAACATGGCACTGTCATACGATCAGGTTCGAACACGAGATATCGGCATGATAACGAGCACCCCGATAAAACGATCATTGGAACGGAGTCAATTGCAAATCGAAGAAATAGTACCTGAAATGAAAGAGCGGAGCGCGTTGTTCGACGATCGGACGTCGTCTAGCTTTGATAAACTCTACTCGAGCGATTCCCGCGACAGTTGGAGATCGAGCTTAACACGTAGCCAATTGATGTACGAGGAAATAATACCGGATACGAGGGCGATGAGAAATCGTTTGAAGAGAAGTCCGCTTCAAACGGAATCGATACCACCGACCGGCCCGAAACTGGCCGTAGAAGCGAAGAAATTTCGCGATGTTGGCGTTAACACGAGGAACAGGCTGAAACATCTGGTGCACAGCCGATTCGTGATCGAGGATATTGCGCCGGAAATAAAGAGAGAAGTTAAGAAAAGATCGTGTGGAACAACGACCGGGTTGAACATGAAAGACATCTTGACGAAGGAAGACGTGGCTGTTATCGTCGATGACGCTCTCAGAATTTATAAGAGTACCCTCATCAAAGATACGATTTCTAGGGGTTGTCAATGCACGTTGGACCAAGTGAAGATAATCGAGAAGAAGGACGAGTTCGTTCAAGTTGCGGAACCGTTCAAAATGAGGACGAACGTGGGTGTTACGGTGAAGCCGAGGGTGTCTGAGATTGGAATCGAGGTCAGAACTGGCCCCGGTACGAGAACCATCGCCGTTGGTCCCGATCCGTTCACTGTTCAGTCCCTGTCCTTACATTCGTTGAACTCGAGGAGTCATTCGTTTAATTACGGTGATACGAAAGTGAAAAGAAAAGCCACCAAGTCTGTTAGCGTGATGGTGGACGATTTAGTGAGGACGACGGTGAAGAGTACCGACACTTCCGGTTTAGCGCCTAAGAAACGGGAATTTGGTACGTCGCCGATAAAAAAGAAATTTACCGACGTCTCGGTCGGCGAGTCGATCAAACCGCATATTTCCATCTCGTGCGCCGCCAACTATTGCGATAATTGTAAGGAAACCATAAAAAGTTTGGCAAAGCAATTCGTCAATAACGCGGAGAATAATATGAATCATCAGAATACGAATCTCGTCTCGAGGATACCTAGACCGTCCCACATACCGTTGAACAACACGATTGATTATAGAAGACAATTCAAACGACAGGATACGTACACGAAGATACCGGCCGCGGGTGTAATCAGATACGATTCCGATAACAAGGAACAATATGACAACAATAATCGGTTAGTTAATTTATTTGACTATAATATATTCTGTCATCTTTTATCAAAATCATTTATACCCTTCTCAATGAAATATAACAAAAAAACGATCTTATTTGATCACTTAAAATTTATTACATGAATTATAAACCATTAAAATAAATAACGTTTGTAAAATTAAGATTTATTTTAAAAAAAAATTATTGCATAGGATCATTCATCTCTGCTCTGTCTATTCATCACAATATAGTACTTAGAAGATGTTAATTACGCCATCTATCGGGTGGAGAATTTAAGCGGAGGGTAAAAAAGATAGCAAAGACATCATGATGAATCAATCTACCGCGTAGTCGATGACAATCAAGCGCATGTCAAGGATTTGTTGGTTTTTTCGATTCCATGGTTGCGCGTCCTATGCGTCATAAGTGTTTTTACGGAGCAGAGCGCAGAGATCAAATTGTAAGTAACGTTTCAGAGGTCAGTGACAGAGAAAGTATATTTAAAATCGTCGCGAATTCGCTATGTGAATAAGTGAATCGTGTATTCGATCTAGATAAATCCATGCTGCAACAGCAGCAACAACAACACGCTACCCGTTTAATTAACGATACCGAACTCATCGAAATAAATTCTGCTTGTTTCGTTGAGAAGGGGTAATTGATTTCTTGAATCATTTTATTTTATTTTATTTTATTTTATCTCTTTCGTATAGAGAGATTTAAAACGCATTTGTACTTTTTTAAATTTATGCTTTTTTATATTTTTTGTAGTATCCAGCAGTTACAAGGGGAAAAAGGAAAAGATGAAAAGTCAGAGGAAATTTATAATACGGAAAAACAAACAGATGATGAAGAAAAACATGAACTTCCAGAATCTGCTTTATTTCAACCTATACAAGAAAAACCCAGAAAAAAAGTTGAACCTTCGAAAGAGATGCAAGCCGCCATGAAAGTTCTTAATGATAGTCTTAAGAAATCTCCTAGCAAAAATATCTCTCATCAAATGAAAAATGCAATTAATATTATTCAACAAGAATGGTTCAAAATTTCAAGCACAGTGAATGCCAATCCTTTAGAAGTAGAAGATTACCTTGATTGTTTTGAAGAATGTTCAAGTTCTTTATTGGAGTATATAGTTAACATGACTGACTCAAGTGGAAACACTGCGATGCATTATGCAGTTTCTCATGGAAATTTTGATGTAGTGTCTATTCTTCTTGATTCAAAAGTTTGCGATATTAATAAAGCAAATGTAGCTGGATATACGGCTGTGATGTTGGCAGCTCTTGCTGAAGTCAGAAATTCCACTCATGCTTCAGTGGCTAATAAATTATTTCAGCTTGCAGATGTTAATATTCGAGCAAAATTAGTAAGTATTTTATGTAATTATAATGTTTTTATATTAATTTTTTATATTTTATTTAAAATTTTTAGCATGGTCAAACTGCCTTGATGTTGGCAGTATCTCATGGTCGAAAAGATATGACTCAATTACTTCTGGATGCTGGAGCAGCAGTTAATATTCAAGATGAAGATGGTAGTACAGCCTTAATGTGTGCCGCGGAACACGGACATACGGATATTGTACGATTATTACTTGCGCATCCAGATTGTGATCCATCGATCGTTGATATAGATGGTAGTTCCGCTCTAAAAATAGCTTTAGAAGCGGGCAATCGAGATATTGGTGTATTACTTTATGCCCATGAACGCGTAAATAGAGGAACAAGTCCATATTCGTCAATGAGACGAAATAGAAGAGGTTCCAAACCAACAACACCTACTGGACCTTCTCCTTCAGCTCCAGTAAGCCCAGCTCCATCTCGAAGAATTCATTCATCAACAGTTTCTTTAAATTCTTCAAAATATTCTGCTAAATAATTCTCAATATTTGAAGACTTTTTTTTTATTGATATTTAACATACTAGCAAATAGTTTGAATTATAATCGCATTATACGAATAAGCAATAATGCAATCGGCGTTCCGTGTTTCCTATATTTATTGCTAACATGTTTTAGTATTTATCATCGATTTACAATATTTTAAGGTGTTAATTTTTTAAGATAAACAATCATGTTCTTGCCTAATCATTCATCAGCCTCAATTCAAGCATTTAATTTAAGATATCTATTTAACTGCTCAAATTTGTATACAATTATTCGAAAAAAGTTTGAGAGTGCTGTTTTGTAAAGTTAGTCCATAGGAAGGATATATGTGAAACGTATTGTTTCACATTGTTAGTTAATAGGAAGGATTTGTATAAAGTTTAAAACTTTTTTCTAGGTGCTATCAAAATAAAAATAAATCCATTTTCATTGTTAATAAATTTTATACGATGTCACAAACGAATAAGAAACGTCAGTGACCAATGATTCAAAATTTTATTCTTAAATTTATAAAACCATATGAAAGTACAAAAAGTTTCTTATATATAAAAACAAGTCACAGTGAAAAAAATCTAATAATGTCTTCCAACATCCTGTGACATTAAACATTCCAAAAAACAAATTGTCAACAATCCGAATTTCTTGTCACAGAAAGTTTTCTTATACTCATAATATATTCGAGAGTCAGGCCTAATTTTCGTTTAATCCTCGGGATCAAACTATCAATAGAATAATTGTGTACTGAGACAATGTAGAGAACAATGTGTAATAACTATATGGTGCACAAACGTGAGATTTATAATTCTCGTGACTAATGTTGAATTTACATATGAAGAAATTTGTAAAAACCTATCGATGATCGTTCAATGTTGAAATAAATATGTTATAAATGTGAAAAATATAAATATAGCATCTATGAACAACAACAAAATATTGAAGGGCATACGAAGGAAATTTAGTTGAATAGTTGTTAATTGAAATTATTTCACGGTACGATATATATAT
>NW_006263500.1:722678-729803 GCF_000469605.1 Apis dorsata
ATATAATTTTATTTCATATCTCGTTTATCCGTTGTATCTTCATGTTGTAGGAATTGGATATTTAAAATAACCTTAACGTTGAACATTTTCTTACATAGGTTGTGAATATTTAGAAATAATAAACGTATTTAAGTTCAACATCAAAGATTTATATTTTAATGAGTATTCCTATCGTTAAGGACTTATATTAACATTAAGTGACAATTATGTATCAAAGATAGTACTGAATTAAGTAATAGACATCTAGGAATTTAGAAAGTAGATAACTACTTTTCATTGTTTGTGCCTTTATATTTAACATATTGTAATTGATAATAAACTCAAAAAGAAATAACATAAAACTATTGTATAATATTATAATTTACCAAAAATTAATATAAACAATACATATAAATCAATGGAATTTATGTTACAAACTTATATAAAACCATTAATCTTCATTAATATATGTACAAACAATAATGACAAATAAACTTATGATCTTGTAAAATTTAATGTTCCATAATTGAAATATATTATCCATAAAATTTAATAAATTTAAAAAAGATCAATAACAAAGTTTATTTACTTTGTACAAATATACAAAGGAGATACATTATTTTTCATTTTGTTAAATTTTTATTTATATATATTTATAATTTATATTAATTGTATTTGTAGATTATATTTTCATAAATAAAATTATATTTTTTCAAATATTTAAAAATCATTTATATATGAAATTATTATACATTAAATATTGTGCATATAATATCTATATTTTTTATATAAAAAAATATCATAGTTTTGAAAGAAAAATGATAAAAATATATTCAATTTACATCTATATTTCATGTACTTATTCGTTTAACAATAAGTATGAACAAAAAAAGCAAATGATAGAAGAAAGACAGAAATAGGATAAAAATTATAAAAATATCAGCATCATTTCTTATCTTAAACGAAACACACAAAAAAAACAAGAAAAAGAAATAGAAAATAAAATTAATCAACAATGTTATTTCCTGAGTATTTATCTTTTCAAAGACAAAATAAACTAAAATAAGAATTAAAGATTAGTGCCATCTTTTGAGCACTACAATATCTTTCTAAAAATAACATATCTTTAACATTTAAGAATTGACGATTAATTCTTGCTTTATTTCTGTTTTTTTTCTATTTTGCTTTCTTTGAGTTTCATTTATGACATTTTGGAGATGATGCTGATTTTCTAATTTTTATGTCATCTGTATCCCATTGTTTCTTTTCCTTATCTATATTATATCTATTTTATAATTACTATCAATGATTGATACTTCAAAACTTAAAATATCATTAAATATTAGATCTCTCCTATATTTCGCCTATTGCTTTATGTCTATTATATTCAGAAAATTAATGTTTCGATAATTTTTTAGAATTTTGAAATTCAAATTAAAATTTTCAATACAAATTGAAAGTTGGCAATACTGATTACACATCATAACATGACGTTGACATGTATCACTGCTTGTAACATATACCTAACGTGTGTTATTTGATTGCTTCGTTGACAGTTCTTTTTGCATGGTTTGTAAAAATGTTTTCATGTAATCAACATGTATGAAAACATTTTATTAAATTAATTTATATTAATTTTGTGAATACAATATAATTATAACAAGCTGTTTATTAAAATATTACGTGCAACATACCATCTTAAAATTCAAACTATGAGTGAAATTAAAATATTTTTTTATTTTTAAAAATCATGTTTACATATTTCTTTATTTTATTGAATTTTTTGAATATAGTAAAGCATTATAGAAATTATTAAAAAATTATAAACGATAAATATTTCAAAAATATTAAATAATATGTATAACTAAAATTGCTTGTTCAACTTATATTTCATTTTACTAATATTTCGTGGCACTTTTATTGTGTAGATCTACTATAATCTTTATTGCAAAAATATCTTAATTAACCGCCAAAATTGAGAATAAAATGCGAAGAAGTCATACAAGTAGGTTAACCATTGTTTAAAATTTAAAATGAAATTTAATTATTGTAGTTTTTAATATGACTTAATATTTTATAATAGATTATTCCTATGAACCTTTACCAACTACATCAAGCCATGATGGCTTGGAAGATGAAAATGAAAGAATGACAGAACATTTAAAGGATAAAATTTATGCTTTAAAATCTTTGTCAATTGATATTGGACAAGAAGTACAATATCAAGATAAATTACTTCGTGGAATGGTGAATAATTCATTAATATAGATTAAATTATATTAAATATATGTTAAAGTAAAAAATATATAAAAATTTTTGTTATCAGGATGAAGATTTTGAAAGAACAAGTGGTTCGTTAACAAATTCAGTTGCACGTGTATTGCGTTTATCCAAAGGAAGTCATACTTATTATATTTTGTATTTAATATTGTTCTCTGTAGTTGTTTTTTTTATATTATGGGTAACATTGAAATTTTTTTAATTAAAATATTTTTACACAAAAAAAGAATATTGAAACAAGAATTCATTCCTATAAAAAATGTATTTTTTTTTTGCACTCATAATGATAATTTTCAAATATAATATTTTCAAATATTCAATATATGTATATAAAAGATAATATTTTTAACCTATTTAAACTGTACAGTTAAAATTTGTCGAATTTTATGTAAAAATTATACTACTATTACACTATTTGTAAGAATAAAAAAAATATATATATTTTATGTTAAAACAGTATGTATGTATAAATATATTTAATATATTTAATATATACATATATTTTAATTATTGTAAAATAAAAGTGTTTATATGTAAATACATTTTTGGAATTTTCCGCGTTATGACATTTAAAAGTTGGCGGCATTGAATCGTAGAGTTAACCTATTATAATATGATAGAAGAATCACGTGTACAGTGATTCAATGATATCAATGATATATCAATGATATATAATTAATGTTTTTATGTGAATTGAATTAGATTATATATCTTTTAAAATGAAACTAAAAAATTTACGAATAAATCCTTTGAATCGAATTCAAAAAGAAAGAAAAGAAGAAGAACCAAGCACTTCAGAAAATAAAACGTCGAAGGTTATTTTACCATCGGATAGCAATTTTAATCATATAAAGTGCAAAGCAGTACGATATAAAAAATGCCAACAATTAATGAAAGAAAAAATAAAGGCCAAAAAAGAAGCCAAAAAAAAAAGAATTCAAGAAGGAGGTCCAAAACAAATTCCACATACCATTGAAAGCTTAAGAGAGAAAGATGAAACTATTGTCACTGGTAATCTTGAGGATGAAGAAAATGCTGAACTTAAAGTTGATTTTGAACATGATGAATTTGCTGCTTATTATAAGCATACTTATGATCCTAAAGTTTTGATTACATATTGTGATAATCCAACAAGAAAAACTAGAATTTTTGGTGTAGAACTTACAAGGATAATACCAAATTCAATTTCTTTATATAGAAATCGTTCTGGAGTGAAGAAAATGGTTAAAAGTGCTATTGCAAGAAATTTTACAGATATTATAATTATTAATGAGGATCAATGTAAACCTAGTATCCTTTGTAAATATTTATAATAATTAATTTTATAAAAATTTTTTATATTATTTATTATTTTCCTTATAAGTTTTCTCAGATGGTATGTTAATTATTCATTTGCCTGATGGGCCAACAGCACATTTTAAGCTTAGCAATGTTAAAATAACTCCGGAATTAAAACGTAGTCATAAAGAAATTTCTAAACATAGACCAGAAGTTATTTTAACTAATTTCACAACTCGCTTGGGCTGTACTATTGGTAGAATGTTAGGAGCACTATTTCATTATCAACCTGAATTTAAAGGCAGTAGAGTTGTAACATTTCATAATCAACGAGATTATATATTCTTCAGACATCATAAGTATGATTACTTTAATAATGTGTTTAATAAAGAAAGAATAACTTCTAAAAAAATAAAATAAGAAAAATAAGAAAGAATAAATAACATTACAGGTACCAATTTGATCTTGAAACAGCTAAACCTAGATTAAGAGAGCTAGGACCTAGATTTACTTTAAGATTAAAATCTCTACAACAAGGAACATTTGACAGTAAACATGGAGAATATGAATGGCTTATTCAAGGAAAAAGACATGATATGGAAACTAGTAGAAGAAAATTCTTTTTATAAATTTAATATAAATGATTTTAATAGGCATGTTTTATTACATTTTGTATTTAATATTACCTCGAATAAACAACGTGAAGTTGTTATAAGAAATATAGAAATTTCTATTTATTAAGCTCTTATAAAATATAAATTTATAAGATATTATAAATAAGATATTAATATAATAAAGATATTAAAATTAATTTTATAACAAATAACGCGAGGTCTATAATTTATTTCTTTTTGTATGTCACATTTTTAACAGATTTTGGTTTAAATTGTTCATAAGGTATATTTGTTCGTTTTAAAACATAAACTGCTGCTTGAAGACCACCTATATTTATACCTAAAGTTTTTGTCACATAAAACAAATCTCCAGCTGCTTGTAAAGCCTATAAAAAATAAACATATTAATCAAAATTTAAAAAAAATTTGATATAAAAATTTTAATAACATACCATATTGAAACTACGTCTATCATAAGTAAGTAAAACAATCCGACCTGTTAGAAGTTTTACAATTCGTCCTAATTCTATTAAAAATTGTTTATAAAGTATTCTATTATCCATTATTCGACCACTTCTTTTTCCAAATGGCTATAAGAATTATTTAAGAAATTAAATGAAAAGTTTAATATACAATAAGAATATATTTAAATATTTGATTACCATATCGGTAACAGCAATATCGATAAAGGAATCTTTAAATGGTAATTGTGATACATTCCAATGTAATAAATCAATCTTACATTTAGAAGAAGATGCTTCAATATTAGATTTTGTTCTATGTACAGCTTTGGGATGATTATCTCCACCAATAACATATGATTTAAAATACACTAAAGTTGCCTAAAATTTTTAATATTAATCTTTTGTTATATTAAATATTAAATTTGAAATAAAAATATTGATGTTACTTCAATTGGAATAGAACCACTACCACACATTGGATCAATTATTATATCTCCTGGCTTTGGATGAGCTAGTCTTAACAAATTATAACATATTGTTGCTCTAAGGGTAGTTGGTCCAAAACACATGATATTCCTGTGGTGTTTAGATTCATGTGTAACACGTAATTGTGTTACCAATTCATCTATATTATATAATATATATATATTTTTTATATTAATATATTATATTTATAATATATATAATATTTATATAATATTTACATATAAATTTATATTTTACTTACTATTGATTAATTTACAGACTATTTCTAAATAATATGTAGATAAATCTACAAGCCATAAATATTTATCTTGCAATTCTCCACCTATAGTTCTAGCAACATCTGATGATTCAAATATATGTTTGCCAGTTCTTTCACATGTTACTCTATATCTTAATATTTCATCTTCTTTAGCATTAAATGGATTTTGACCTCTTTTCTTTCCCTTAGGTGTAGTAGGTGCAACAGTTGTGTTACAAAGTTTACGATCTTTTTCTGCTAGATTATATTCATCAATAGTTGGGTATATTTTTCCTTGAAAACCAGTAACATGTTTCCAAATATCTAGAGTTTTTTCTAATTTCATGTTATTATGCACAGCATTTTTAAATAATTGTAAATCCATTTCTTTATTTCCTGAGAATTCAAATTTGCTAACATCTGCGACAATAAACATATTATCTATTGATCTCATTTCTTGTATCTGGAATTATAGTTTGAATAAAATAATATTATTCACACAATATTATTTGATATAGTAAAATATTTTTCAAATATTGTTGCAAATATTGTTAATTTTTATGTCAAAAAACATGATCAAAACAAATAAAAAACAATACTACTTGTATAAATTGATTCCAATATATATTGAAATAAATTTTGCCGCGTTCTTTGACAACTTTAACATTTTTATCCAATTTCTCTTTGCATTCATCTATTGCTTGCCATTCAAAACCTAAAATTATATCATTTTATAGGTTACACTAAACAACCACGTGTTTTCGATTCTGATTAATTAAAAAATTTTTAATTACCTGTATCTACAGTCGTTGCTATCATAAAGACATTATCATTTAATGATGATTCTAGGAAAAGTTTTCGTAAACTTGATTCGTTATCTATATTCATGTCAAATTCGGTATATGTAAATTATCCTTATATACTATAAAATACATATAATAATACACGTGATTAACATCAAACCAGCATCACGTGTTTGATTAATCAAATAAATTAAATTTTATTATAAATTTGTAATATCAATTACGAATCAAATTAAATTATATTCTATTTGCTTTTTATATGATTCTGACTTGATTTATATTTTCATTATATGAAATTTAAATATAAAATTAAATAGTTATACTTTCATTTACAAGCATAGTTAAAAAATATTAACAATAAGAAATTCTTCAACAATGCGAAAATTTTTATGCGATTTTAATCCACAAGTGAAAGGTAGTAAAAATCGCGCGGATGCGAAGTCCGTTTTTGTGCAAAATAAAGAATACCTCTTTGAAGCTCATGAACTCCTGATACAAGATGTCAATTTTGTTGAACAGTTTACAAAATTTCTAACTTTTACGAAATGTAACAACAAATATTTATCAAATATATTGTATGATATAAAAAGTATATATATACTAGCTATATATACAGGGTGTTTATAAAAATGTGAGATACCTTTGGAGAGTGAATTCTAAACATCAAAACGAAAAAAGTTCATATACATATGTGTTCGATAACGCTTAATTAACGAATTATAAGCATTTTAAGTTTGTATTAGATAGAATGAGATAACGAAAGAACAAGAACTCAGCTGAGTATGCAGCAATACTGTATTACAATGTCACTTATGTAGTAGAGTTTCTCAATGAAAGTAAACATATTGTAATAAATTTTTGGAAAGATGAATATCAATTAATTATAAATATATAATAATAATAATAATAATTATTATTATTATTATTATTATATTAATAAATTAAAAAAAGAGATATATAATTTTAAAAAAATCCTTTTAAAT
>NW_006263500.1:730127-735557 GCF_000469605.1 Apis dorsata
TGAGTATAAAATAATTATCATCAAAAATATAAATGATATTTAAACTTTATTATAAATAAAATAATATAGTATATTTTATAAATTTTAGTATAAATAAATATAGTATATTTTATTATTATTATATATATATGATTAACAGTTTATATATAATTAATTATAATATATATATGATATCAATATGTTGATGTTTTTTCATTTTTTGCGATTATATATATTTAATATAAAATATAGTGATGCAATTTATCATTGCAGTGAGATAAGATAAAAACATATGTGAAAATATTTTTTATTTTTAAATTACTTATGTATTTTTTTAATGCTGTTTTTATTTAGATCATTGTTTTATAATTAAAGAATACAGATAATTTAAAGTTAATATACGATATTTTGCATGTCTATTCTATATTATTACGAATATAGAATAATATAAAAATACTAATAATAATTTGTTTTATTTCCTTATTATATTTATTTCAGCATACTTATTTTCTTAGTATAAAAAATTTTCCTTATAATAATTACTATTGCAATCCTCATCAATTATTAGAAATATTTTTACAAACTATTTAATATAGTTTTTAGCTGTATTATTTTATTCATTTCATACTGAAATAGAATTTGTTGAAATAGATTGTATTTTACAAATCAGTAAGATTTAATCACAAATTGTGTTTCCGGTTTCCGACTTACATAATTGATGTTGTGACTGATAGATGTCACTACGATCCTATTCTTTTCTTCACTACTCGCAATAATAATAACAAATATATGTATATGTTTATGTATATAATTTGTCGAAGAAGTATTAATATTATATGTCATATATTATGTTATATATCCATATTAATTTTTTGAGAGAACAAAACAATTTCGTTTCGCTTTATTATAACAAAGATTAATATATTTATATAAATTTAGATTCGAGCTCTTCAAACCTCAATCCCTCTGATGTAATCATTTTCGATGAATTTTTTCAAGAGGAAAATACATGATTATATTATTATTATTTTCTTACTGCTATTATTAGATTAGACAGAAGCATTTCACGTTTGACAATCGTCAAACTTCAAATGTATTCTTCTCATGCAGAAATTTGTAAGGGAAGAATTAAACTATGTTTAATAATAATCAAAATAGTATATGATTCGTATTTGGTAAATCTATATATATTTCATATTGATGAAAATCTTCGTTGCTTATTTAATATTTTTTATATATTTCTATTATGATAAAATTTTGTTAAATTTCGACATTTTATTGTAGAAATAAATAATAGAAATAAATTTCTTATAAATAATTAATTATAAATATATATACAAAATATTTTTAACTAAAATTAAACATACTTATGTCTAATATGAATGTAAAAAATAAGATAAAAAAAAGAAATTTCTTTTATCTAACCCTCTTTTTTTAACCCCCCTATTGGATGCTGGCACCTGGACTAGAAATCGTTCACCCTTCCAATTTTTACTTGCCTTTCCCCTATCCCCATACTCTTGATTTAAGATTTTGCCCCTATAGAATTCGAAAGCTTGTTTTAAATAATAGTAGCATTGGGATTTCAGTCGAAAGAATGAACTATTCTTCAGTTACTATTCGTATGTTGTGCATATTATACGTTTAAACATTTCTGTTTTATAAAAATATTATTTATTTATTATTGAAATTATAAAAATTTGCTTACAAAGTATGTTTTGCTATATAGCATACAATATATTTAAGTGTTTAATACATATACACAAGGAAGATTCATTATTTTTAATAGTTGATAATTTTTTTTTATAATTATCTTACAAAAATCTCAGTAATTCTTAAAAGTAGAATTAAATTCTGGGATAATCTTTTATGCAAAATATTGTGTCATCAATATTGTTTTTATTATATATATATATGAAATCTTTTCCATTATGCAATTTTGAATTCTTGAAATGTTGAAATTCTTGAAAGTTAAGTTAATTATAAAATATTTGATACTTTCCTTTTTAATTTTATCACAATAAATAATATTCAAGAATAATGAATTATAATTAATTCGTTAAAATATTTTTTATTTATAAATAACAAAAAAATTTCTTAAAATTTCGTTATCTTCAAAAAAGTAAAATATGGCGATTTATACGCCATTTTCCTATTCGAATGGTCATTGAGCGTTCTCATAGGAAATCGAAAGTAGGGGTTGGCTGGACAACATATTTCTGAAAATGGATTCGACGAGATATACAGAAGAATTATTCTTACCCTCCTAGTCCGGCAGTTCATTGGCGGGTCACATCAAATGCTGCTTCTAAACGAGGCTATCGATTTTGTCTATTTCTAAATAATCTAACTGTAAAAAATATATAATTATCAAATAATTTATATTTAGTTACAGTTAATAATATTTAAAACTGTATTATTTAATCTATAAATTACTGTCACAATAATATTTTTTCAAAGAATTTAATATATGATATGTTTTAGAGAAGAAACAAGAAATTTAAGAAATATGAATTTATATAGGCATATTATCAGTTTTAAAAATGATTTGCAAAGATGATGTTTGAGCTATAAAATATTATTAAACGAGATTATTTTTTATTTCTTTAGTTTTTAAATAAAGTTAATTTTATTTATTTTATTTTGATTATATTTATTTCTTAACTTTTTTCTCTTTCTCTCTCTAAATATTTGTTATATTTTAATATTAATTATTAATCCAATTGTACATAAAAATAAGAAGCAAATATTATTAAATATAGAATACAATTTTATCTAATTATAATATAATTTTATAATGTAATTTTTGAAAAAATATGCATTAAAAAATGTTTAAAATCAATAAAACGAAATTTTTATGTAACTAAAAATTCTTCGGAATATTTAGAAAAAACTTTTCAAACCATCATATTTTTAACAATTTTACTTTACTTTTTTTTATATTATTGCGTGAATTTCTTGTAATGTAAAAATTTTGTCTATTAATAAAGAATTTTTCAAAAAAGGTAATGGTCATCTCGAAAGAACGCCATTTTGTGTCGAGACGCCTGTGGAAATATAAACCTGTGATACTGATGCGCGTATGTGCTGCGTAGTTGAGGGGCTGGTACGGGGGTGGAAAGACACGTGACAGCAATAGAAGTTCTTCCGGATTGGTTGGTTGATGTTTGATGACGTATAAGCTTGATGTACGTAAGTCTAACCAGAAGATAAAGGAAACTAACTGAGGATAGTCTGATAAATAAATTCACCCACTTATAAATATTTATTAGATAAGAAGAAGAAGATAGATTAAGAAGAAGAAGAAATATAAGAGTAAACCGTAATTGTCTTCTGATGTAGATTTTCCATTCTATTTTAAAACCAATTGATTTTTCTTAAAATCTAATTAAATCTTTCTTAAAATTAATCTTGAGACTAATTTTTAATCAATAAATAAGATTTGATATTTTAAGATTATAATTATAGTTCTTTAAATAAAAATTGGATAGATATTTTTATAATATTTTTATAATTGAACAAATAGAAAGCTATAATTTTTATTTGTAGAATTTCTAGACTTTTTATCTCAAAATATAAGATATTATATTAAATTTCCTTATTTTAAAATGTTGAAATATAAATATAAAATGTTAATAATAATATAAGGATGTGAAAAATATAATGAAACTTTTATTAATATTATAAAATTATTGCTAAAATCAAAGATAGAATAAGAATACAATATTTCAAAATGAATTAATCAAAATTACAAGACAAAAGAATCCTCACTTATAATATTTCTAAAAATATCTATAGTTTAAATTAGTTTCTACAATAATTTGATAATTTACAAAATCTACAAAAGAAGAATATATCAAATATTAATCAATACACTTGTTATCAAAAATTTGTTTGATATTACTGTTAGTATTTCAATTGATCGCATTCGAATCATGTATCTCATTTTACCATCTAGGTTTCAAATAATACACGAGACTTGCATCATCGAATGATCGTCGAACAAATTGACGATAGATTATCGAGAAGTATTGTGGGATTTAAAAAAGTATAAGAGACTTTGTAGTGGGGGTAACGAACCACAGGAGAAAGATCGAGCGTGAGTGTTCCAGCATTCCGTAACGGGCGCTCGTGATCGACGGAAGTGTTGTGCCGGCGTGAAAGAGCTTTCGTTAAAAAAGATCGAAAAAAAACCGAATTAGTCGATCTAGTTCGAAGCAGAATAATCTTATTTCGTGACCAGGAGGTAACGATGTCTATTGTCATCAAAGATCTGTCATCGGGAATCTATGAGAATCATCATACAGCCTTCTAACCTCACACGATACTTTTTGATCATGACAAGAGATGTAATCGTGCCGGAGAATTTTGAATCAGGTATTTTAAAATTAATAATTTATTTGGCATATTAATATTCTACATTGAATAAAGTAGTATTAAAAGTATTTAGAATATGATCTATCGTTGTTATACATTTCTTTTTTTAACATTCGAGCGATATATTCAAAATTTGATATCATAAAATTTTTAATGAAAAGTAAACATTATAGTTGTTCATTAATAATAATAAATTGTTTCTTGAACGTAATATCATTATACAGATCAATACTTTTATATGAAAAAAATTTATTATTTTTAATTAATTTCAATTTAACTTAAGATTTTAAACGCATTTCTATTAAAAAAGTATTTTATTCCAATAATCAAAAGTTTTCCGTGTTATTGAAAATTATTAAACGAACTAAAACAAATTTATCAAAAATTCAATATTTTTTAATTGAATGAACAAAAATCAAAAATCAAAAAAATGAAAAAAAAATAGGAAATTACGTGGAAGTATATTGCATAAATTGAATTTCGCACGATATAAGCCATAATTATTTTTTCGCTATACGCGCACTGTCAGCATACTTTTTAATTGATGTTAACATGTTTCCTTCCTGTATGAATATCTTTTTTTTTTTTTCCTACTTACTTTTTCATTCTCTCTCTCCTTTTCTCTCATTCTCCATCTAGAGATCTATCATACGCGATAAAAAATTTTTTTCACGTGAACGTGACGTCACGAGTATAACGACCCCTTGCATGGCTCATGTATTATCATGTTATTATAATTGAACAGTGCTTTCGGCGCACTAATTGAGAGAGTGAGCATAATTAATTAGGAATGGGCTGGCCGCGCCGTTTCGAATACCGTTTCGAATTGTTCGACCTCGAGACGATTTCGATTTGCCACAATTTCTAACAGGTGTTAAAAAGCATGGTTTGTAAAGAATCGGTCAATTATCGTATATATATTACAATTAAAATGCATTGTATTATACAAAATTAAAATGTTGATGTAACAACTCGATAATTATAGAAGTTATCAAGAAATCATTTATCCTTTTTGTGATTTTGCTATGTCTTATTACATATTTCGTATATTTTTATGTTTCATGGATTTTTTTT
>NW_006263500.1:735692-736272 GCF_000469605.1 Apis dorsata
CGTTATTTAAAAAATATTTTTTAGATTATTTTATAAAAGTACATTTAATAATTTTAAGATCAATTTTCAATTTTCATTCATCTTTTGCAATATTTTTTGAATTAGATAAAAATCATATGGACTGAATATAACGGTATATTTTGTATAATGTCTACTGCATAATAATGTTATCAAAATTGCAAATTGAAAAAGTTATACGGGTTTGATATAAAAATTCAGATCAGATATAAAATTGTAACATAATTGTATTATAAATACGAATCACGGCTATAAATTATTATTATAAAAATATCGATATTTCGCGTATCTTTTCCACTTGGTACATCAGAAAAGAAACGACCTTACTTCCCCGTTCAATGTTCTCGCTTTCGAATTTGATAAAAATGCTCGAATCGAGTTTTATATGACGGCGAAATATCGAGAGCGATCTGATCGTTTACTCGTAAAAACAAAATCAGTTTTTTCTTTCACAGAGACAGAGACGGACAGCGAGCAAGCAGTGAACTTTTTTCCAACGATCGGTCGTGCAAGAATAATTCGATGCGCTTCTCTTTTTTTTTTTTCTTTTTTTTTTTTTTTT
>NW_006263500.1:736555-745591 GCF_000469605.1 Apis dorsata
AGTTCATCTCGTCGTCGCCGCAAAAGTGATCGATCGATCGGTCGATCGCTTTCACGATCTCGTATTGAAATGATCCCTCTTTTGAAGCGAGAATAATCGAAATTTCTCATTCTCGATTTTCGTGAAATGGAATATTTTGTAATATGATCGAAATTTTATTTATACTTAAAGAAACGAAGTATGTAATTTCATAAAAATTCATCGATATCTAATAAAGTTTGATCTGTGATAAGTATTCTTTTTTTTTATGATAGAAAAAAGATCAATTGTTTCGAGCATTCATTGTTATTAATTATTTCTCAGTTATTCTCAGTAATTTATTTATTTCATGTAGAATTTTTTATTTTTGATAACGAATGAATTCGTTCAATCGTGTTCTATTGACTTGACTCTCTTTTTGACAAGGAATTAAATAAGGAATCTGAATCATTGATCTACTTATATTTTTATCACAGATTTCAAAATAAAATATATGTAATAATTAATTCATTCAATATTACGCTCACTTTCATATCTTATATTTCAGTTTACATTTAAAATGTAAATACATAAAATGTAGATTACATTTCGATTAATCACAATTTGAAATAAATCTTCGAATAAAATCTACTAAAAGCAAAATCCAGGAATATAATTTTCCGATTTCGGTAGTTCGATACACCTTTCACCATTATATGTTCGTTTTTATGTCAATTTTTTTAAATTCCTACGAACGATTTCACAAATTCCGCTGCTCGAAATTTTTACAATTGACCCAAGAGTTTTTTGCTCTCGCTATTAAGGTGTACAGAGAATGGAGGAACGATCCTTGGATTTTATCGATTCCGAACATTAGCGTTCCGTCAAATATGTCGAGAGATTCGATACGAAAGAAAGTAGCGTAATTGCCATCGCATTTATTTTTCCTCGATTCGTTGAAAAGGAAGAAAATGGTGCGGGAGAAAAATGGCGGTGAGCGCGATGGCGTTTCGACTATGACTCATTGGTAATAATCCTTTTTACGACGGTATCGTGAGCTCACTAATTTCACCTGACATTTTATTGCTTTTGTTGGCCTCTTTTTTCATCGAAACAACTGACGTTACGACGAACAACATTGTTCGAATCTCGCGAATGGGCGAAGCGATTCCGTGAAATTATCGATATACTAAGAATTCCTATTCGAGAAATTTTGATCATTGATTGATTCTGGTAAAAACTATTATTATGGTAATTAGAAACGCAATATCTTGGTAATTGAATGAAAATGAATATTGAAAGTATTTTTATTTCAATTCTTTCGTGATAGTTGAATGAATATTGAAAGCATTTTTATTTTAATTTTTTCAAATTTAAAAAAATCGAAAGATTGTCAATTTTAATTCAAATAATTAAAGTGGAAAGATTAAATAGTTAAAATGATTGCTTATGAATGATAATTGTTAAATCATACAATAATAGAGATTCTATTATTGTATAAATATAATAAAGATTAAATATTATTTATATAAATCTTTTATTGATATTTATGTTTATGTATGCATAAAAATAAATAATTTTATATTTATTTTTTTTTATATTTAGAAGAAAATTTTTTTAAATTATGTATCTTTTTTCAAATTATATTATTAATATAATTACAAGTATTATTATAATTATAGTATATTTATAATTTAAGAAAATATTTTACTTTTTATTGGAATTTCTTATAAAATATAATTATATCAATTATATAATTAGATCAATTTAGAATTTATGTAAATATTTAATCAGTATTTTATGATATAATCTTTTCATTTTTTTTATTATATTTTTTCATTTTTTTATTATTCTGAAATCAGATTAGTTGAGCAAACAAACAATCAATAGTACAAAAAATGTTATTCGTTTATCTATATATTCTAAATAATTCGGTAAAAATCGTTGTCACAGTTAGGTTATATATTTTTTTAAATCAATCTTTATCATCAAATATATAATATATTCAAATGCAATAGAT
Organism: Apis dorsata; assembly: GCF_000469605.1. Classification (NCBI taxonomy): domain Eukaryota; kingdom Metazoa; phylum Arthropoda; class Insecta; order Hymenoptera; family Apidae; genus Apis; species Apis dorsata. The sequence goes on from NW_006263500.1 coordinate 738,534, forward strand.
TCTTTAGAAATTTAGCAATTATTCAAATAATTCCAACGATATTTAAAAAAAAATATTACATACTTATAAATACAAGTTTCCTATTATATTATTTCTATAAATCGCAGACTTGAAGATCAGTTTGAATTTGGAATATTTGCAATAATAATAACGCAAATAATAATAATAAAAAATAATTCAACTTTTTTTCAACCACGAGATCATTCTCATCCCTGAAACTCGTCCTATTGCTTTTATTTCATTTCACGACAAATCCGATTTTAATCACGCTTCGAAATTCAAACCTCGAAACAGGAATTTTCTCCCCTTTCCCGTGAAACAATTCGATTTAGACTTTTAAACGCGTAGCTTTTTGTCGCCGTTTGGATCGAACGATCTTCGACCTTCGAGCGTGTAGCATCGTCGATCGACGCCGGAACAAAAGAGGGGTGAAGGGTAGCAAGGGGAGAGGGAGAGAAAAAAAAAAAATATAGAAAAAGGCTTTGCTGCATGCTATCACACCACCTGGATCGCATTGTTCTCCCGGATGCATTCATCAAATAAATTGCTTTCATCGAGCAGAGTGTCGGGTTAGCCTCTCGATTCGCGCGCGATTGTTACTTTGTTCTGCTCGAAGAAGAAGATATACCTACACGTAAAAAAAAAAAAAAAAAAAAAACAGAAAGAACGAACTGGAGAGGGGGAGGAGGGGAAGTGAAACTCGGTTGCCAATAAACGATTAGAAACAGCAACGGTGGAAATTTCGGTGTAACAGTTTTGAAGGCGAAAGCGTCACGTTTTTTCCCTTTTTTTCCTTCTCTCCTTTTTCGGTCGAAGGGTGAATTGTGCTCGGCTATAGGGGTGAAAAGCTTCGCGTCATCGGTGTGCGTACGTGTGTTCGCCGGCAGCCACTCGCAAGATGGTTCCTCTGGCTGGAAAAAAAAAAAAAAAAGGGAGCATTACCGTTGCTTATCCCTATCCTGACCTATCGTTACCATGGTGACGCACACCACGGCCAATCCCACCCTTTACGTTAGGGGAGTCCTCTAAGGACCACGGGAAATTTCATTTCTCTCTGATCAACGGAGAAAAAAAATATATAGCTAACTGCGTTTTTTTTTTTTCCTCTCGCTGTCACCGGTATCCGGGTAATTTTCTCCGCATTCGAGTCTCGATTCTTTTGTCGTTTTTAAAATCCATTGGATACCCCATTGATGAAAGGGCTTCGATGAAAATCCGAAAAACGTACCGGTTTCATCGATTTCAAAAGCTTCTCTTCTGTCTTCCTTTTTTTTTTTTTTTTTTTTATGGTCAATCATTGGTTGGAAATTTTTATTCGATACTTTTATAACAAGAATCGCCGGTATCGAGTTTATTTCGCTCATAAATGATGTGTATACCGTTAAAAACAGATCTTCACGAATATTTTGCTCAAATTCGTATCGAAAATCTTAAAAACGTTTCCATCGTTTCCTTTTACCTTTTATTTGATATTTTCAAGTTCTCTACGTGATCTTTGATATTGCTGCTATGATTCTAGGCAGAACTTTCTAATTAACCCGGCAAACATTAAGCCTCCGTTCCATGAATCTCTCGAAACTCATCTACACGCGCAAGCCATCTCACGATGGCGGTTTCAGGCGGTTTCGTAGTTCGTACTACTTGTCCGAGCAGACCGGTTCGAGCTTCACACTTTTATTCGTATTCGTAGGAGTACGTTCAACTCTACGCGAATCGCGACATTGGCCATTATCGAGGTCCTGGAGGGAACTGGCCTTCACACGTCACCGACGACGAGGTGATTCGCCCTGACGAAACCGCGATTGCCTTTCGTCGAGATCTCGTACACATTCGAGAACCTCTCGTCCTTGGATTACTTTTTCATCGATCCTTCTTTATTAACCGAAGGAGATATTTCGTTGGAACGAGGCTAAAGGAATTGTAGATTTTGTGTAACTAATCTGACATTTTATGGTACTTTGTACGTTTTTCAAAAATTTTTGGTGTAAATTTTGTGTTTCGTCGAGATCTCAAACCTTGGATTACTTTTTCATCGATCTTTCTTTATTTCGTTGGAACGAGACTAAAGGAAATGTAGATTCTGTGTAACCAATTTTATGCTACTTTGCACGATTTTCAAAAATTTTTGATGTAAATTTTGTGTTTCGTCGAGATCCCAAACCTTTCGTCTTTGGATTACTTTTTCATCGATCTTTCTTTATTAACCGAAGGAGATATTTCGTTGGAACGAGGCTAAAGGAATTGTAGATTCTATGTAGCCAATCTGACATTTTATGCTACTTTGCACGATTTTCAAAAATTTTTGGTGTAAATTGTGTTAATAAAAACTTTGGCTAAATTTATTTATCTATTAATGCAATTTTAGTTGCCAATTTATTTTAATTTTTAGTGTAAATCCAATCACTAACCCATCGCTCAAGATTTAACAGTAAAAATTTAACAGCCGTTTCACAATTATCCATTTTACATATACATATCAGAATAAAACAAAATCTTTCAATCTTCTTTGAAATCTTCTTTCCTGACAGAATTCCTGATTGATCAAACTTCATTCTACAATTTTTCCAATTTACTCCAAGATTTAATAATAAAATCCAAGCAACCGGTTCATAATTATTCACTTTACACACCTTACACAGTATCAGCGAAATATCCCTCTATCCTTTTTTCCCCAACAGAATTCTAGATTCTCAATCGATCAAATTATCACTTTACAAATTTCCTCTAATTTATCATTCTGCAACTCCTCCTCTTCAGATTCGAATATATCTTCATCTTGGATCTTATCTTTTAACGAATCTCTCTTTTTTTTATTTTCAAATTAGCAAAACTGTTGCACACACACACACACACACACACACACACACACACCCATACAGATGTTTAGTCCCGTTTATATCGAACGCTCGGTTCGGAATCCGGGAGCGAGCGGGGAAGACGGCGACAGGCGAGGGTTAGCGGATTATTCTCTACCCAACGGGTGTAATTGAATTTTAAACTCCCCAACCCCGCGTGCATATGCGCCCATTCATGGCCAGCCGCTTCGTAGAAGTCGCGGATTTCATACGTGAGAGAATCAATTGAACGTTTCCGTGCAGGAAGTGCTCTCTCTGTCCCTACCGATATCCGTCAACCATCCTCACCACGTGGTGTTCCTTTCTGCGCGGAAAAAAAAAAAAAGCCGGCTTCCCCGTAAAAGAAAAGGAGGAGAGGGAGAAAAAAAAAACAAAAAAAAAAAAAGACGGCGTCCCCCGAAAAAAAAAGGGGGAGGGGGAGAGAAAAAAAAAAAAAGCCGGGTTCCCCTTAAAAGAAAAGGGGGGGGGGGGGGAAAAAAAAAAAAAAAGGTGGCCTCCCCCTAAAAAAAAAAGAGGGAGAGGGAAAAAAAAAAAAAAAGGTGGCCTCCCCCTAAAAAAAAAAGAGGGAGAGGGAAAAAAAAAAAAAAAGGTGGCCTCCCCCTAAAAAAAAAAGAGGGAGAGGGAAAAAAAAAAAAAAAGGCGGCTTCCCCGGAAAAGAAAAGGGGGGGAGGGAGAAAAAAAAAAAAAAAAGAAAAAGTGCAACGTTACTATTTCAATTGTCGTTGTCGGTAACGGCTTATCGTACGCGATCTCGCATTCCTCTTGCTCAGCAGCGGGAAGACAAAGGGAGAGGGCTCGTGTCGAAAAGGAAACGTGCGCATAACGAACTCGTGTCGTTATTGTGAATTGTGCAATTGTGAAAAAATTGTGCAATTCTTCGAAAGAAGATTCGTGTTAAAAAGAGTGTCGAATAAAACACTTTTGATTATTGCGATTTGAAAAGAATTTCTGCTACTTTCTCACAGTTGATGGCAAACTCGGAAAACGAGTTTTTCCAGTTACGTTTGCTGCAAGGGTATGATACATTCAACTGTTATTACATCGATAATGCTCATATATTTTCTCATTTCTCGTAACAGTAGATTCTTTATCTCTTTCCAATTATATTATTTAAAAATGATATTATAATGACACAAAATTTTCCTGTTTCTAAATTTTATTACAAGATCCAATTAGATAAAAGTTATTAAACGTATAACATTATATATAGGTTATATAAAATAAGTTTCAATCTATATTATTCAATATTTGATTTTTATTATTTTAATTTCTTAAAAATCAAATTATCCTACCTACTTCGTTCGAACACCCTGTATATTATAGTTCTATCCATTCCTACATGTAATGCTGCAGCGTGCATGATCGTATCCTGCAACAGCTACTCTTCCAACGTTGCCACAGCGAAAGGGTTGAAAATAAAGATCCACCGACGACAGAGGATGATAAACAAATACCTGGTCGCTTTATCGCGAAAAATCTTATCCAAGATTATGTAAACTCATTCCCTCTTTATTATAATGATAGTTTATATCCACCGTTGTAAAAACGTTGGGCCGTTGTAAAACATCGTTGTCGAGCATCACGCGAGACAACACTTTGTATCTTACTCCCTAGGATGAAAGGCTTTGAAAATCCGTCTTCTCGTTCCACGTACGCGATCTTGAACCGTTCCCTGCCGCGGATCGAGTATCTGTACGTGAGATGGTGCGCGGAGGAGCGAACAAAGCTTATACGTTATACAGGGTGATATCAAATTTTTCTCGATCATCGGTGGAAAATGAAGATGCAAAAATTGGTTGAAATGCTTGCGGAGTCATCGAAAATGTTTAAATGCACGTGGTGTTTTGTTCTCGAGGAGGATAGGATCGGTGGAATAGCGAGTTTCGTTTGCTAAATAGCTTAATACACCAGGAGGACAATAGTGGTTCTCATCACGGTGACACGCTTTCTGTGTTTACCTGGGATAAAGAGGAATTATATATATATAGCTTAGATCGTGTTTGTTTAGAAATCGTAGTAGAAAGTAAATAGCAAAGTTGAGAATTTTCAACATTCACATTAATATTAATCGTTTAGAGTAGTAGAAAATATATGGAAATGAGAAAATTTTCCATGCTCTGAGACTCGACGTGGATATTCATTTTCTAAAGTAAAGTAAAAATAATCCACCTTTATTTTTCCACCGATAAAAAATTAAAAAAGAATAACCACAATCGAGTATTCATTTTTCAATCTCCTCGATTCGTCTTGAAAAATCCAATTCGATCCAATGAAATAATTCGCAGGATTTCTGTTTCCAACCGGATTACGGAGAGCCTCTGCGAGGGAATGCGCTCCTCGAGCATGACTCGTATTTACCAGACGCGGTTTCTCTGCCACCGCCGCAAGATTCTTAACTCGTCCCAGCGCCGTCGTCGGCCCGGATCACGGACAATGTTTCGGATTTCCAGCAATGCGGTTCCACGTATTGCCGGTATCCAGGTAGGAACAGCGCGCGAGCCTTTATCGCCCAGGTGAATCCAATTAATTGGGAATCAAATTCTAATTAAGGAACGCGCGCCTGAATAATTGACGTGCGTGTGCCCAACGGAGCGTGACCGGTTGCCATATTACAGGCGAAACACATTTCCGAATTAACCGCATTAAGCGCGAGCTAATCACCTGAAATGAAACCAGATTTTGAGAATGTTCTCTCCAATAGCGAATTTTTCATTTCTCGTAACGTTGCTTCATTTCTTACTTAATCATTGTTTCTTTCGTTGGTATATCATTCTGTTAAGGTGTTTCGTGTTTATTGAATCGGGCAGATGAGATGAGGAATATTCTTCGAGACTAGAATAGGATAAGTTTTCCATTTCTAAATAATGCTCGTACAAAAAAGGATGAAAGAATATTTTTTTGTTCCTTCAATAATACTTTTATTATTTTCTTAGCACGTTGAAATCGTTGATAGAAGAAAATTGCAACGATCTAGGATCTTCAAGTTCTTAGTGAAGTAGGAAGTAAAGTTCATAGTTTCACAATTTCGAATTCGAGAAATCGATGATATATTAATCCGCTAGCAGATTATCTGAAATAATTAGGAGAGAGAGTTTCGTAGTAAGCAACTTGTACACGTTGTACTTAACCCACTCTCTTGATCCTTAGAATTAGGTAACAGAGCGTGTTGACTTGGAAACACTTGGGACGCTCGCGGAATTCGCACCTTACCCGCTCGCGCTTCGCTCTTGAAACTTGTTCTCCTAGAGCGATGAACTTTGTGGTATCGCTATAGGCCACTCGCCGTTCCTATGCAGCTGATTCTATTACCCGCCTGCATCTAATTCGATGCAATCTCATTCAGCGTATTTCAAGCTTCGGCAACGAAGAAAAATAACCAACGTCCTCTTTCGAAAGATTACAATTTATTTCCGACCATTAAATTTCCTCGGATTGAGTTAATAAATAGATACGCGAAAATTTGTTTCAACAAGATCCTCCAATTATATATTCAAACACGAATTCGTGTCTGGACTGCGATTTACATCGTTCGATCTCTCAGAGAAGAGACGAGAAAGGGGTAAAGAAAAGGGAAAAAATGGGAGAACAGGGTTATTTTACGATGGCCGCGGAAGAACAATCGCCGATTCCTTTGTTACTTTCGGTGAGGAATTCTCGCAAGAAGGGCAGGAAGTGGCAGGCGTTAAGCGTTCCTCGAGAATCTTTGCCAAGCGATGCTTGCATTACCGTTTATTGCCGCTCTCCGAGAGGCCGAGTTCTCGGTATTACATCGTTTCTAAGCGCATTTGCAACCTTCCTTCCTTCGGGCAACGCTTCCAGATGCTCAAGGCTGCCCGACAAAATGGATCTCCTTCTCTTCGATTTTCCCCTCCCTTTTTTTTCCTCGAATTAAAAACGAATCATTTTTTCTTTTCTCTATTATCCTCATTTCAGAAAATCCAATTTTCTGTCGTCATCTTAGAAGTTTTCTTGCAATTTCCTCATTTATTATTTCCAACTTACAACGAAGAATTATCTTTACAGTCGCTGATGACACGTGTTACGTCGATCATGGGGAAAAAGCATTATTCACCTTTGCAATCATTGCTCTCTAGCAAACGACGAGAAAATTATCCTCGAAAGTCCTTCTCTTTAAGTGGAGGACTGGTTTCAGAGCAACCAGTGATTCATCGTCGAAGGAATGATCGCGTTTTTTTTTTTTTT
>NW_006263500.1:745802-749741 GCF_000469605.1 Apis dorsata
CAGAAAATTATTCTTCTTATTCTTTCTCGAGTTTGTTCGTTACGAAGAAGAAGGGTTAATGAAATAAAAGGTACGTCTAATTCCGTGAGACCGTCCCGAACGAATTCTTTCGTAGATCTCTTTTACTTGGATACGGAGAAACGTCTGGAGTCGATTTGCTTTCTCGAGGCCCTTTTATAGTGACCATTATAGCTCGTCCAGTGGAGTATAGGGTTTATCGGCTATCATGACTTGCCGTATTATGCTGCTCGTCCCAAGACTTTCCACCTGCGAGACCACAAGCCACTCTCTTTCTATCTCTCCCCCTTGACCAATCAATTTTTCGTTCTCGATCCATCTGATGCTCTCCATAAGGACTTTCAAAACGATGTAAACGTCGTAACCTCGTATTCTAACTAAACATTAGAAATATCTTGCTCCAAATTTTATATAATACCCAGCATTTATTCGTTCTTTTTGATTAACATTATTCCATAAAATTACTCTATAGGATTATCGTGTTTAAAATGATTAATGAAAATTGATTAATTCGCTAATTCGAATCGAATTACGAAAAACGATTAATTTAACTTTTCGAGGCAAACAGCTTCCCTCCTCGGTGAAATTGATAAATTATGGCTTTTGCGTAAGCTCGTGCATCACAATAAAGAATACCAAGGCAATTATTCTCGCCTTGTACCTCCATAAATATAATCCTCCTAAGCGTGAATCCACAACAAGACTCATTCACACTGGTGGAAGCTCTAGCACAGTTCGTTACCGTGTAATCGTGTGATCGTCTAATTAAGCGTCGGTGCCACACGGATTGTTCCCTCGAATGGTCTAGACGAACAGGCAACGTTTGGAGGATCCGCACGTGAAAGAAAACGCGTGCAGACATCTGACAATCGCGTCTGAAGGAAGTTCGGGGAAGGAATTTAAGGACGCGTCGATTATTTTTCTATCGTTCGTCGTTTATCGATAGAACTGGAGAACGGATTCGTGTAATTGTTCCATCATGGCTGGCTGAAAAAGCGCGTGGCCAGCCAGCCGCGAATTTCTCGAGAAACGAAACGAAGAAGCCGACGAACTTTTCTTTCGATTAATCGGCAACCACAGGATATCACCGATATCCGCTATTTCTATGAGAAAACCTCTGAGAATTTTTCTTCTTCTTGTTCGAAGTAGCACCAGAAATTATCTTGCGAAAGATGGATTAGATTATTATATACGTTATTTTCAATTTGATGCGGCACTGTTTTGTTTCATAGATCAATTTTAATTTGTTATGAATTTGTTATCGATATCAAGTTATATTATATTATCGGGTCGAATTTACGTCGTTGTTCAATTTCTAATAGCCTTTAAGATGATAAAATATGCTTTCAGAATTTATTGAAATAGAAGAATTGAAATATTTTTGGAATTGGCGAAGCTTGGCAAATAATTCAATATTCCACGAACACCCTATACACGAACCCTACCAATGTTATGGATCACTGACCATCAATTATTTTTTAATCGATTAGCCGAGCAACTTCTTGTTCGCATTCCTCCCTTCCAACATTGTAATCGTGCGCCACATAAAACTTCTTACACGAATTCTTGCAAGGCGAGCAAGATTTCACGAAGGCCTTCCAATATAACCTTATAATCTGCCACGCTACACTCTTACGATATATACCGTAAAAAACCGATCTCTAAAGAGGCGACCGTGACATTGGGCCGAGATTTTTCCTCGAACGAAGAGGGAAGATCGAACGATTGTTCGCGGCCCACCATTTCCGGCGCTTCACTCTCTCACGATCGAACCGTTCGATTTCTTGCTCCACTCCTCGCGGATCTCTCCACGAATCCAATTCAACCGTTTCCTCGAGATATCCGTGGCGAAGGAATTTTTCTCCTCTAAGTAAGATAATAGAACTCGTCCATTTAGTTTCGTGCCGCATCACGCTCGCCCCTCTCGTACCACTCTATAATAACGCTCTAATGTCCCCCTTAGGCCCCCCGCCTCGGGCCTCTAAGACCCTTCTTTTCCATTTTTTCCCCCGTTTTTTTTTTCTTTCTTTCGCTTCCTTTTGTCGTAAACAGACGTTAATTTTCGTAAATTTCCCGTTTTTTTTATCTCGTCGTCGCATGGTTTCTACACTCCCAAGTGGAAAATAAGATTGGTTGGAGAAAGTTTAATTAATGCTTCGAAAAATCGAAGCATACGGTGGCTCCCGTTCACGCCAATTTTCGAAGAGCTGTTGCTTGTAGGCAACTCGAATTATCGTAAGGGTGAATGATGATGGATGATTGTAGGGAAAAATTGTTCTTGGTGATTTTTTCCTTTCTTTTATGCATTGTCTTGTGGTTAAAGGAAAGGTATGTTTCGATGTTTCAGAGTTGAAAAGAAAAAAATATTGGATGCAATTGTTTCGATCGCACAAGTGCTAAGTAAATCTAATTTTAAAAATTGTTCTTTTTACAAAAATTGGAAAATGTGTTGCTCGCCACACGTGAAAAATATGGAATAGTCGGAAGGTATTAGACGTTTGAGAAAAATCGTATCTGTCTCCTTTCCATCGATGTTTGCTTCACCTTTGATACACCGTGAAGACGATTTATTGCACGAAATCCTAGACTGTGAAAATATTTCGCGTGAAAGTACACTGTTCACGCTTTTTAATCAACAAAAACAACTATCAAATTAAATTCTTGTACATAGAAACTTATGTATCGAAAAATTTCCACTTGTACTACTGCAAAAAAAGTTAATATCGGTATCAATATTTCATTCGAGAATTCGAAAATGAAACGTCACATTCTCCCCATTTACGTAACAACCTTCATATTAATAGACTCCAAAATTGCTCGTCGAATTTCAAACAACGTTTCAAACCTATTGAAAAAGCTACAGCTGCTCAAACACATCATCAGGTGAAATCGTTCACCGCTTTCTGCCCATCGGTTTTTTTTTTTTTTCTCTCTCTTTCCAAATCACGATTACACGCGGGCATGCGTTCGAATACACTTAATGGAGATCAAACAGTAGCCTCGCTACGAAAGGTTATCCCCGATATATACGAAACGCTTTTCATCATTCACCATTCGCTGTAATTAACATAATCGTAACGCGGATCGAAACTCTCGTTGCGCCTCGATTAATCGTTTAACCGTTTTTTCCACGCCAGGATAGCCAATTATATCGGGAATCCAGAGATCGAGATTTTCTTCATCATCGTTGAACGTTCCTAGGCCGCGTCAATCGGTTCGATATATTCGTTAATTAAAGGATCGATCAGAGGATTCAAGGCTATTAACGTTAAGCAACGTTAAACAACAACGATGCAACCGTGCAAATTGGACCACCCTATAGACGGGAAGTACTTAACGTTCTCCAGCAAGCATGATTTGCTTCTCAACTCGAGATGCGATTCCAAGTTCAAAGCTATTGGTATCTCTCCCAGTCCTCCCTTCTCTCTCTCTCTCTCTCTCTCTCTATCTCGTTCTCTTCAACATCGCTGTTGCAACGTATCCTGCGATCCCTGTGACGTAGCAACGTGGCTGCCAGCAATTAAGGACATTCGATAATGATGGAACTGTGGGGAACCAGGAACCGTGCGTCGTCTCTTCGTTCCTCTTTGGACGGGTTGTCTTCTAAGCTGCTTAGAGAGAGGAGAGCAAATCTGTCACTGTCACTCGTCTATTCACACAGCCGCATCGAGTAACTCGATGAAAAAGCGAGAAGACGCGAGGAAGTGAAATCAGCCAGTCTCGCGGGATGGAGGGTTTCATGGATGATTTTGAATCGTGTTTTATTCGAACCAAGGACAGGGATGTTACTTTGGATCGAGGAGTGGCTCGATAAAGGTGGATAACTGAAATTAGACCGATCTTCGTTATTGTGTGAAGAATTTTGTGTGAAGAAAAGAAAGAGCAATTAGGAAAAATTGTCTTGATATATATATATATATA
>NW_006263500.1:750019-755545 GCF_000469605.1 Apis dorsata
GGAAAATATATCAACGTAACGGTAAAATTTAGTGTGTGAATAAGTCCAATTTAACGACTTATAATATATAACGTACAATTTCCTGTATTTCTTTAAAAAACAAAATTATAGATTGAAACTCGAGATATCGCGTAGCGATACGATTTTTAGAGCGGAACGACGACGTGCGAGTGTAACATAAGGGGAGAAAAATTTTCGATTCTATTAAGTACAGTTTGAGGTCGAATTCATTCGAAACTTGAGGTATTTGTTCAAGGATCTGGATTCTATCAGCCTTCCAATCGTCGTCGATGCTTTTCGATGGAATAGATTTGCCTGGAGCGAGCTTGTGAATATTACCCTCCTTCTCTCTTTCCTTCTCTTGCTCTCTCTCTCTTTCCTGTTGCCTCTTTATTTTTTTTCTCATTCACCTCTCGAGGACTCTCTTCCTGGAGAGTAGAGCCAGCACGTGCTCGTTTCTCAGCGTACATAGTCGATGGGCGGGATTTTCGAGGGTAAAAAACTCGTGTTCCAACGCGGGGACAAGGCTAAAAGCACGACACACATCGGATTACGTGTCTAAAAAGAGAAAGGAGCTGATCCACCGGGAAAAACTAGAGCCTGCTTTATTTCAAAGTCTTTGCTAACCGCGACCCAGCCAATAATCCGTTATACGCACGATACAAGAGTTGAAAACTTTTTTAAAAATTTCGAGCGATCTTTCTTCTCCAATACGAAGATAAAAAGAAGAAAAGAAAAGAAAGAGAAAGAGAATAAAAAAATCTCAAATGTTGAAGAAACACTACAATTACATCGAGTGCAATCTCGCTTCGTGAACAATTATTAAAGCTCTTTTATTTTAAGAAACGAAAACTCGTACTCGGAAGACGCAAGATCTTCGCGTTTCTGTTATAAATTAAGCATCTCCTTTCCTTTCCAAGAACAACTTAAAAATAACTCCCCCGAACGAATCAATATTCCTCCACTCCTCGAGGAAAATCATCCTCCTTTTAAACGAGCAATATGGACGCGCATATATCCGCCATTTTCATCCGTCCCGCATTCAACTCGATCCAAGCTTCGTTTCAACGATCATGTAGCGAGTGGAGGCTGTCTGGATCGAAGAGAAAGGAAGAGGAGGCGCGGAGAACCGACACCAAAGGATTATCACAGCCGTGTTGCATAACATGTCGTTGACCACGATGGCTGGATTACTCATGCTTCGTGTCGGATGACCTTGTATCACAATCGAGCCTCTAACCCGTTCAAGCTGATTCCCTCCGATGCCCGACGATCCTGAACCAACCGGTGGCCCTGGATTCGAGGGCAATGCACCTTCTCTTCGGCTCGTATCCTCCTCCCCTCCCGTCCTAGAACAATGATATATAAAGATTATATGTCATGCGTGTCTGCGAGGATTTATACGAGTTTTCTCTTTGAAAGAATGCATCCGTAGTTATTTTATCGAATACGATGGTCAACGGGTCAATGTTTCATTTTTCAAAGAAGCGTATCGAGCAAAATTGGATGCTGGAATTATTGGTTTCGAAGGGCAATGAAGTGAAGAAAAATTAGCAGTTTGATTTGAATTGGTGATTGGATATTTTTTGATTTGGATTTTTTATTATATGTGTGATTGATGATTTTTTATTTAATGTTTGAAATACGTATTAAATATATACTATTATGGAAAGATAATTTTTGAATGTTTGCGGAATGAGTCGTTATTAAATAATTCGAATACAGAGTTCCTACCTCTATTTTCGAAAATGACTTTTCTCCGAGTTCGATTTTAAGCATGAAATTTTAATACGAACTTCCTCGTAATGAGCTTAATCTCGTTGACGACATTCGCCTCGAATACTCTGCATAATGTAATCGTATCTCCGTTTCCAGCTGATCTGATTACGAAAATGAGTTACGTCGAGCTCGGATGCTTTCCATATTTCAAAAATCGATAGAAACCACTATTTTCGCTTCTAATCATTAAAAATAATAATTTTTATTTATATGGTATCATTTTTAATGAATAAAAAAAATATATAAAAAGTATGTAAATGGCACAAAAATTATATGTATACAATTAAAAGAAAATACAATTTTTAAAACATATAAAAAAAAGAAAAAATAAAAATAAAAAAGAGCAAAAAATTAAAGACTTTTCAAACCTGTTCATTATATATTCGATATAAAAACTACGATGAGGTCACAGAGGATAATGGAATCAATGCTTCTGACGTACCCGGAATTGCAAGAATGTGCCTGGATCTGTCTCCGTGTGGCAGGCATCCGTGGAAGGGACGGTGTTACCTAATTAATAAAATAAATCATCCTTCGGTGCATCGACCCCGCCGCTGCATCAACCGTTTGACTGACAGTGTTCCACCTCTGCCGTCGACTAATTGTCAAATTACAAAGATCGAGAATATCTAATGGACGTCGAGCATGGGACGGCTCGTCGCGATTTTGAACGACTGCCTCCCCTCCCAATCATCGCGCCGTTTCCCACTGCGCAGAAGCGGAACGCGCCCCCACCACTGACCACGGCCAGCAACCCCTACCCCTTTTGCACCTGCAACCCTTCCGTTCGTTTCGAAGTTACGTCATTCGACTCCGGGACTCCGGCAGTCGTGGTCCAACGCTTCCGCTTCCGGTTCTCTCAGTCACGAGACATACTTCTCGCTTCACCACCAGCTGGACCTTGGTAAACTTTCCCACTAGTAATATATGGAGTTTGTCATGTGCGGTATTTACCCAGTAGCACGTCTTCGTTTATTTTGTAGAGAAATATTTATGTATGATTAATCGCTTTAGATGTTTTTAGTCCTTTTTCTTTTGTAGTTTGTTAATTTTAGTTTGTTTAATTTTACTTTGTAGTTTTGAATGATTTGAATTTTTGTACCGTTGTTGTATTTGATTTGATATATAGATATATAATGCGTTGTAAATTATTGTAGATATATTAATAGATTTAGTTTTTAATTTGTTACTATTGTTGATAATTTTTATTTTATAATATTGTTGTAAAAGTAATAGATGTAAGACTATTGAATCGCAATTTGAATCATAACTTTTTCGCTGTGCGTAACATTTAAATACGCGCCGTGTAATTTAAAATAGCAACACAGTCGATAAAGAAGGAATCTTTTAAAATATTTCGATTTTAATCGGAAGAAATTTTTTGAAACGCTCAATTAAAAGGAGAAATCTATTTTCAAATTTATTAAATCTCAAATCTCTGTTTCTTTTGAAAAAATAATTTTTAAATAAATGAAAAGAAAAAAGTACTCGGTACATACATATATTGCTTTACCAACTATGTGTTCGATATCGTACGATGTAATAAAATTATGATCTGATAACTCCGCTACTCCATTCATCTCAATCATGTTTCCACGAAGATTGACGACCGTGCAAGGTAGTTTCGATATCTTCCGTTCCAAGCTTTTTCACATGAAATCTTCATTAAAATAGAATTACCGTTATTTCATTGTTACTGTTTCATTTCCACTATAATTTTAAAACTTACTTTTTGCAACGATAAATTATCAACAAGATTTCAAACAACATTTCTTTTTTCTGTTTCAGCTTAAGAAGAAGTCATCATCGTTCACCGGAAGTACATCAAGTAAAACGCTCTTTATGCTTTTGATTGTTGCTCAGAAAGCCTTGATTACGATATTGGCTTTCGGGCAATAATCATAATCACGAAAGGGTAGAACTTCAACTTAGCCTGTTGCCTATGGCACCTGTTACTTCAAGAGACAGCACAATTTCTGAAAACATATATTTCTTTGACGAATGTGATTTATCATATAATTAAGGTAGCAATATTTCTTCTATTAAAGAATATTAGAAATATTTATGTTGGCGATAAAAATTGTAGTTATTAGTTATTGTACTATTAATATTATTATTATATGATCAATATAATTATTACATTTATTGTTTTTATTTTTTAATTTCATCTGAAAATATTATACGATGTTTTACGAATCGATATTACTTCACTGTTTATACTTTTTGTTATAAATTCTCCATTTTACAAAAGATCTGAATATTATATTGATTAAAATATAAAAAGCCGCACGAAAGGAATTGATTTAATCCCGACGTTATTTACGTTAAAAACAAATTGATGCTGTAGATCTGCGCTCGAATAAAAATAACCAAAAGAAATCTCTTTCATGATGCTGTACTTTATTCAATTTTATCCACGATACTCGATCAGCCCTTCTCTCAAACGAATTAAAATATTCCTTTGAAATTATAATTGCACACTTGACTTATGGAATCGTCGACTAATTGTTACTTGAACGATCGATTGACCAATACTTATGGTTAATTGTACTGTCACTGATATGTATCGTACACTCGATAATAAACGATCGTTTATCTCTGGTATATACGTATCTGATATTTGAAATTTCACTTTATTTTTCATACTCCTTTCATAAATAATATTTTAGCTTTATAATTCTTATTTTTCATATATATCAATTCATATATTTTAGAACAGATTGTTTACAATTATAGTTGTAAATGATTCATTCTCATTAAAGAATAGAGATATTTATAACATTTGTTAACAATGTAAGAAATATTTACGCATTTATAACGATTATTTATTTCTATTTTCTCTTCTCTGTTTACGATATGATGTTACAAAAATATATTTCTATAATCCAACTACAATATTTCCTCTTCCTCTTTCATCGTTTTTCCTTAAATCAACAAGAATTTATTTCCAATTTCACCATAATTGTCCTTCAAAATTTCTAATTGTTCCTCCAACATCCTCTATACTTTCTTAAGCATTTTTCCAATATTTCGATTCTTCTCGATTTCCATTCTCGACATGCATCTCGACAATTCCGTCGATTCCGTCCCTATGATTCCGTCAAACGCGTTATTCAAATATAACGTCCATCGATATCGTTTATCTGATTCTCCGCCGGCGAAACGAATATACGATCGACACGCGAGGGGAGACCCGATAAAATTCATAAAAGATTCAACGTTAATTACCGAAGATGGCCCAGCTGGAAATCCGGTTTTTATTATATCTACGGGAAACACGCGATATTTCTGAAGCTCGGATCAGCGAGAAACTTTCTTCCTTCGTGCCGTATCCTTGTCAGCCACCTTCGTTTCCGTCCGGCTTTGGAACGAACGAGGAAGTCGTGACGTTCGGCCTGGTCCGTCGATGGTAACAGGTTGCGACGTCCAGGCGTTTCTCAAAAACTGGCAAAAAAGTCGAGGCAACGAGGGTCGACAGGTGAAGGAACGCGGACAATGAGAAATTCCGATGCCAAAGGAAGGGAGAGACAGGCAACGATGCATTATTTAAATTTTAAAAGCGTTTCGGAGTGCTGGCTTAATTCGACGTCTAGTTAGCCCATCCCCCTCTGATCGTCCTGCGTGTGGACGACAAACAAGCATACGAAAGCGTTTCGCGCCCCCTGCCTCTTTGCATTTGAATGCATTATAGTCGCGAATAAACATTTATGAATTGGATAAACTAAAAAAAAAAAAAAATCGAATTAT
>NW_006263500.1:755815-759333 GCF_000469605.1 Apis dorsata
GTGCTAGATATTGGAACTAAATTTGGAATTGGCTTTTCTTCTTACCGAATTTTGTTAATTAAGGAAATTTGATTTGAGAAAATTCTGTTGAGGGAGAAGTGTGAGTGCGTATGAAGAATTTAAGCAAAGAACCTAAGAATAGAAATAGCCATATTTTAAATTCTATTTAAATATTAATGATTTTAAATAGAAAATAAAGAAATATCTTATTTAAGAAAGAATTGTAAGAACTAACTAATATGTGATTGTTAAATAGTCATATTTTTATTCAATTTTTATGATTCAAAATCTCTGTCTCTTTAAATTTCTCAGTAGTCTGATGATCCATCGTTTCCTGAAATCTATGACGAAAGCGTCATCCCTAGATAATACTCTGACAAACATATTCTGAAACACAAAAGCTTCGTATCATTTTTACTCAAATCTTAAATCTTCATACGTTTTATTCAAATTTATATGTTATCCTCTAAAATAGTACTTACTATAATTAAAAATATGAAAAAATGTTTAGAAAATCCAATGTTAAAAAAAAAATCACTGAAAGAAATGGAAGAAATAAAAATCCTTTTTTCTAATTCAAAGTAACAGTGATCCTAATTTTAATTTCTGTTAAAATCATTTCCACTGATAATCGTAAAATGTTGAAAATATTTCTTTTTTTGTTATAAATCTATATAATGCGCAGAAGCTCGATGGCAGTCCATATTTATATAGTCAAAGAGGTTGACAGATCGACGTTCAGTCGCGCCTCGTTCGCCTTGTGCCGATGAATATTTCAGTCAGTTCTGGCTTCAGCTGTCAGTCCACGGGACAGGATGCGCGAGAAAGAGAGGAAAGGGTGGAAGCATCAAGGGGGAAGAGAGGTAAATCGTTTCTATGTATAGAGAGATGTATGGCCCGACGAACTTTCGACCTGAAATGACCTGGGCTCGGGATGCAGACACCTCCGCGAATTTCCACCTTCCACGAAGGAAACCTCCCCCTTTAGCCTGCAACCACCTAATGATCGGTTTTAATTCAGGATACCAGACGATTGTCTATGAATAACAGGAAATTGCATACATATTTACTTGCATACGTCCTAGATCAACGAGCGCTCCCATATAAGTTCAGATAAACAGTGCTCTTCACTTAATAACTTGAAATTCCATTGAATAAAATGAACATCGTTTTAATTCTTCTACCCTGAAATTTTATAATTAGGTTAGAGACTAAATTAGTCAAAACACATATGAATTATGAAACTTACCGATAGCATGCGATATTCGAATTATTAATCATGTTAGTATGTTAAGATCAAAAGAAGTTTTTACCTGAAAACAACTAGATTTACGATAACGTAATAAATTATCGAAAAATTTGCATTAAAAAAAAATTTGAAGAGTATATAATATTATTATATCATGATAATATTACATATACATATATAATTTATAATTAATATTATAATATTATTTTAATACGATATAATTAAGTAATTACGTATGCGGCTCGAAATTGATGATTGTTATCATTTGCAAGAATAAAATGTATTCGTTAATATAATTAAATTTAAACATGAATTAGATAAGAACTAATCTCATATGTGATATCAAATTTCCGGACATAAATTCCTAATTGAAATAAATTTTATAGCTGATAAATATATTTATTTCACATATATTCCTAGATTATTTTCCATTATGTTATTTTTAAGTTTTGCGTTTCAAGATTATTTACATTTGAAGTTAGATCAACTTATTAAATTCGGTAAAGTGCAAATAGGATCGCGCGTGAAGTGCAGAAACTGATTTCACAAGCTATCCATATGACGAATTAAATTGAGGATAACTGCGAATGTCAACTTACTTTGACTGCTTTTCGTGAATATTCATCAGGATTGTGAATGGATCGTTAAATCCAACAATTGTGGTGGACAAAATACTTTGTTATAAAATTTTTCCACTATGAAGTAATGTATCACTGTATTATAGTCAACCAATTAATTGTTCAGTATTTCGATTTATGTGTGATTTATATAATTTCTACTTATATATATTTTAAATTTTATAATTCGTTAAAATTTAAATTTCTCTTTTTATTGATAAGAAATCGTTTCGTTATCAAAATATTACGCAATTATACAATAGATTGATAAAAATATCTATATTGAAATATTAAATGATTATTAAATCTTTTAGTTATTTTTAATGATTTTTTATAATGAAAATTTAGTTTTTAATTGAAATAAATTAATGAAGTATATAATAATTCTGATTATTTGTAATTAATGCTAAATAATTTTTCTTATATGATATAAATATATTCTATTTGAAATAACAATTGCAAAAGATAAATTATAATTTAAGAATAAAATAAATATAAAAATTATAATAAATTCAATTTATTTTAATTTTAATTTGAAAATTTCTTTATTTTTTGTAATTAAAAGTAAATGATGAAATAAATTAAAATACTACAAAAATATTACAAAATAGATGTTCTTTCAGCTCGATAAAATTATATATATTCACGATTATATTTTATATATAAATTTACAATTGTGTATAATCGTAGACAATGTGTATTGTAATATACATATTATTATTTATATATTATTTGTTGATAATTATTTTATAGATAAAGATAAAAATTCTATATTTAAAAGAAAATTTTTTAAATTATGTACCTTTTTTTCTTAATTATTAAAATTAATCAAAATTGTAACTTTCGATGTTTTAGGTAATATATTTCAATTTTACAACATATAAATATAACAATTATCATAACATTACAACTTATAATTTTTATTTTATGAATTTTCTCATATGTTTAAATATCTTATAAAGATACATCTCGTATAGGAGGATTTTTATATTCAACTTTTGTATTCTGCTTTATATAAATAATGCCATTAGTAGAATGATGAAAATTTTTTTTCATCATTCCAAAAATGGCCAAATATATGTATGTATATATATATATATCACATCTGTAATAAAATTTTCTCGAAAGATGAATTTCTTTTTTAATTAATATTCATCTTTTCCGATATATATATATATATATATGTTACAATTACCTGGTGCATTATATATAATATATATCAAATACATGTAGTTATTCTTATTGGGAGAAAAAGAATAACATCATAGCCACCTATCGAACAAAGAGTCAACTAAATTAGTAAATTATATACATTCTTAAAATTTTTCAAAAAAAGAAATATTCAAAAAAAAAAGTATAAAAAATTTCAATAGAAAATAAAATAAAATACTTTTCTAAATTATAAATATATAATAAATATAAATATAAAATAATCAACAAAAATATATATATATATATATATATAATATTTAAAGTTTTTGTTTATACAATAGAAGTTAAGATTAACTGTTTTGAAGAATTTATTCATAAGAAATAAACAATGTGTCTTTTTAATTATTTATTCTCTCTTTATTTTAATTATTAAAATCAATAAAAAAATAATTTTTCAAATAATTTATCAATTTTTAATTTATATTTTATATATATTATAT
>NW_006263501.1:0-207 GCF_000469605.1 Apis dorsata
GATAGTTTAACAGTTGAATGTTTAAATGAAAATAGATTAGATTTGAAAGTCATTAAATAACGACTTTATTTAGAATCTACTAATATATCTAATTTTACAATAACGAAATATTTTTTCCATTTAATTAATATAAATTTTCTGTACCTCTCATTTACTTCGGTATTTCACATATGAATCAAAATAATGAGTAAAAACTTAATAAAAATT
>NW_006263501.1:434-737 GCF_000469605.1 Apis dorsata
GACAGTATGACGAAAATTAATCTCATTTATATCATGCTTCATCTATAATAAAGTTTGATTATTTATAATTTAATAAATATATTTTAACTGAAATTTTTTTATATCAATTTTTATATTCATTTTGATCTTTAAAATCGATCCTTCAAAGTTATTCCATGAATATATTAACATTCTGTATAAAACCGATGTATAATTTATTTATTTTCATTTCTTAAAAATTATTCAAATAAATAAACATATTGAAAACGGAACGAAACATTTTAAAAACAATTTTTATTACAGCAACTAATATATCAAAAACAA
>NW_006263502.1:0-74453 GCF_000469605.1 Apis dorsata
TATATATATATATATATATAAATATATTTAAGAACTTATTTATAAGTTAGAATATTTTAAACGCGAGATATAGATTTGTACATTATATTTGTTAAAGATATTTTATTTACTTGGCCATCTACAATGTTGCGGATGGCTCGTTTCATCGTGGTTTTAAGAAAAACACTGTGCAATCACTTCGATTTTTTCTTCAAAGAATGCGCCACATCATATGTAGGAGTAATATTTTATAGTTTTTATTTTATTATGATACTAGATGCAATGTGATTCGTTGAATGATAAAAGATAAAGAAATTTTTCGAGAAATGAGAAATTCCTCACGAATTGTAAATTTCGAATGATATATTTTTAATCGAATTATTTTTGAAAAATAATATATTTTTAAAGAAAATTCCTTCTAGATATTAAGGAAAATATTTTTTTGAATTAAACTTTTTTTCTCGAAACGAAAGATGTTTGTTTCGAAAAAGAAATTCCAACAAAAAAAAAAGAGTTTCCTTTCAAGAAAAAATTTTTTGTGCAAAAATAATTTAAAAAGAATCTGTCTTTTTAAAAGAAAATTATGTAAATAATTAAATAAAAAATTAATTAGCCAACTCTTGAAAAAATATTTAACTATTTTATTTTAGATCTCGCAATTTTACGAATCAGATTGCACTTTATATATTCCATACTCGCATTTTATCGTCGAATTTCGATTTTAGGATATGATATTTTTTCGTGTTCCCATATCTAATAGGTACAAATATCATCGGTAATGTCCACGATCGTGCAAAATTAGGATTAAAGGAGGCATCGACGAATGATTCGCAGAGAATTCTTGTCTCGAACACAAGCTGCCATTCGTTACGAATGACGATCTTCGAAAGTAGATTCTCCATAGATGAACTTTTTAAATATATTAATAATCATATAGAAGAAGAAAATATCCGAACGATACCATTTCATTAATAAAATCAAAATTTTATTAACACATCGAATGCCATGTGAGTTAAAAGTTATATGACAAAATTATACTTTCTATGTTATAATTAACAAAAAATAGAAAATTGTATTATATTATTATTGATCAGAAATAAGAGAAAACTAATTTTGGAATGTGTTTTCGTAAAGAGAATGATTATATTCGAAATGAACGATTAGCTTGAAAAATTCCAAGAAATGATGAAATAGTTTCTGCCTGCTTTAGTTGGCTATTTCAAGCTCCAAGTTGGACGAAGCTTCGGCGTCTGAAATTTCTATTTTTATGCCGGTTTCAGTGGATCGTTTGAACAATAACAAATATATTTTAGGCAGTACACGTTTACAATGTGAAAGATACTTTTTTTTAAAATAAATTGATAATGTATCTTTGGTAAAATTATTGGTTAAAATAGAGAAACAATTAATTTTTTTTTCATAATATTTTCCAAAATATTTTTCATTGAAAATAATAACAGAGCAAAGAAAAATTTTTTACAATCAATTGTCTTGTATTTAAAAAAAAGAAAAGAAACCATTTTGAAAGCAAATAAATTTAACTCTCATGGCACTAATTTGTTAAATAGAGATTCGAACGATCTTTTATAGAATAATTACAGGGACCAATAGGAATTCGATGGCGCATCTCTCATTCCTTCGTCGAACGTTTTCGATCACGATCAAGGTTTCTCGCGCGATTTTGCGATATCGTGTCACGTGAAAAATTGCTTATGGCTTTGATCCAAGCCTCGATTCAATTAGATTTCGCGTGAACTTCAATTAACTTATCTATCCGGTATAAACCGACCAGAGGGAAAACTTTAAATATGATCTCTTTATAGCTTGATGAATTCAAGTAACCTAGTTTACAATATTATGATTGGAAAAAATTGTTCTGTCATTTAAACGCATTGAAAATTGAAATTTGGAAATTTCAAGATTTTCGTATTTCAAAAAAAAAAAAAAAAGGTTTTGGAACAAATTGAACCCTTCCCCCCAAGAAAAAATTTAAAAAAAAAAAAAAAAAGGTTTTGGAACAAATTGAACCCTTCCCCCCAAGAAAAAATTTAAAAAAAAAAAAAAAAAGGTTTTTGTACGAATTTGATACTTTCACACATAGTAAAAATTTAAAAAAAAAAATTTACCAAACTGTCGTGTATGTTTATAATAAATTTATCCAGAAGCATACGTTATTTCTACGTTATTTTTACGTCGTGAATATATCGTATTCATGGTGAAAAAATGGGAAGTGCGTAAAAAAAGAGAACACTGACTCAGTGTCTATCAATTAAACTTAAATCTAAGCATATCCACGAACATGGATATTCTTACCGGCTTAAAGACCGATGTGCTTAACAGTGTTTCTTTAAAGGGGATATTATTCCTCGCGTTTTTAAGTTATGATTGGTTTCCTTGGTTTATTCAATTCCTTCGATGCCTGTATTTAATAAAGGAAATTAATATTTTAAACAAAAAAACAGAACAATTTTTCGAAATTCTTGGAATTTAAAAATCTTTCTTTTTCTGAAAATTTCTCGAAGCATCTCGAATTTTTGAACTCTTGATACTTTCAAATTCAAAAGAAAAAGAAAAAAAATACCATTTCTTTTAAATGTTATTTAGAAAAAGTGTACGCACCCACATTATACGATCATTCGTGGAAATATCAGTAAATTTACGCGAGGAAACCTCACAGATCGTTAGATAAGAACCATGGAGCCTGGCACGTAGGTGATCGTAATTTCGTGTGTACAAAAATGCCAATTGAACGCAGTTTTTATCGAGAATAAAAAAAAAAATATATAAGCGAAAGAGTTAATTTAATATATTCTATGAACGAAGCTTTATATAAATGATCATATATATATATATATGTATATACATATATATAAATATATATCTATACATAAAATATTTCTATATAAACAGATAATATATGTATACACTAAAGAAAATATAGACGCATTTACAAACCTATATACACCGAGAGGTAGGAGATATAATACACAAATAATACACAACACACGCGCGAATTATTTACTAGGTCTCATTTATCGCGAGAAAAAAACCCGATGAATCGTTCGTAAAATTCATTCGTTGCATTCGTATTCTCTGCGATATCGTATGCATTATATTATTTATCCACAGAGTCTATATATATATATACATGTTAGCTATGCGACGACTTATCCTATTATCCCGACGAGTGTCTTTACGCGATTACGATGATGTACAGCGATAGCCACGTGTACGATGTTACACGTGACCTCATTGTGACTAATTTCGAACGTTGTACTACAAGAAATAAACACATGTGACTTAATATTCTTGCTATGTGTTCTCATCCCGCTAATTCTATTATTTAGTGATCGGATTCGAATGGATTCTTGTCGATTGAATCTCGATTACGACGTAACTTCTACTTATGCGAATTCACGTTATAATAAAATTCCATTTAATATGAAACTTTTCTTGTCGATTTATATAATTTTTATCTATTCTAATTTCGTTTATTTTTTCTAGGTCTGATTGAATCGTATCGTACCAAGAAGTCATGGATGAGTAAGAAGAAGTGAATCGCAATTGAAATATTTATTTCCAACAATGTGTTCAAATAATGGAATTCTAAAAAAAAAAAACATATACACACAAATTTTTAAAAGAAGTAAAATATGAAGATTTTGAGTAATTTATTTATTTTTTGAAATAGAAGCGTCTATTATGCAAGCAATTATATATATGATCTTTCTTATTTATATATATATCATTCTTATTGGTACAATCATGATAACTGGAAGAAGTTATATTCAAGGAGACACAATGTAATCTATGTATGAAAACAACGGTATAAACGCAAGCATCGATTTCAAAATCAATTGTTCTCTCAAGGCCAATTCCTCACTTCAAATAACATTATGTCATGCAAGTTAATTCTATCTTTTAGAATTTCATTACATTTCTGTTACTATTATCCTTCTCCGTATGTAGATTCTTAGAATGGATAAAGTAAGTGATAAAATAAAGTGACTTTGACGTCATCCTTTATATCTTATCGAGTATTTCTATAAGATTTCAGTAAATTATTGCTGAATTAATTTAAATACAGATCAATTGGAAACTTAGATTAAAATTAAATTGCATTATTAAAAAATTCTTTTAAAATTATTATTATTTTTTAAAAGAAAAATGAGTGTATTAATATTTAACGTTTTAGTCTGATATAAAAAATAGTTCTTATCAAATTTATTAAATTTAATCAAGTAGATCTTTATAATTGTTAAAGAATTGTTGAAATTTAATAATATCGATAATGCTATTCCTATTTTGTTACAAGTTTTCATCTATATTTCACATTTATTTTTAAAACTTCAAAATTCTACGCCTTCTATGTTTATGTTCAATAAATTCGTTAAATTTTAATAGAAAAGAAAAAAAGCGTAACTAAAATACTAAGAATTGTACGAGGAATCCCATTAGTTCATTGATCAAGATCCACTTCCTCGATCTGATCCTCCTCCACTCTATCCTTAAGGGTTGTCAAACTCAGGGGTTTTTCCATGTCCAAAACCTCCCCTTCCTCCTTACGGCCTTTTCTTTTCGATCTGTACAAAGGATTCTCGAATCTTCCTCCTGAAGATGAATCTTTTTTATCCGTTTCTTTGCTCTCGAGATTTGATTCACGGCCACTAGCGACCTCTGCTATTTGGACGTTACCCTCTGAAATATTTTCAAAACGGGCGAAACCGAATGGTTTGCCAGCCTGTTTCTTGTCCACGTGAACTCCATCCCTTATCGAGGAAAATATTTGTGTGCACCCCATCAGAATTCTGAAAATTATTTAATACGAAATTAATTTTTCTATTTGTTCTTTTTTTTTTCCTTGAATTGTAAAAATTAAAATATTCTACATTCTTTTCTAAATTTTGCTGTTAGGGGTCTATAAAAGAAGATAGAAATATAGTAGAGTAAGAGAATGTTAATACTTTTAATTCTTCAAACTTTGTAATTTTATTTTAGAATTTTTATTATTATTATGATGGTTGTATTAATTATTTTTTAAATTGAAACATCCAGTCTACGTTTTTTCACTTTTTATTATTCACTTTTTCCATTTAGAACTTTGTTGTGCAGTGACATTCATTATAATTCTATTTTACAGTTTATATTTTGTTAAAATTATATTATATGCGTTCTCTTTATTGTCGATATGGAGCAAAATGAAAGAAGAAGTTAGAAGATTAATGAATTTTATTTTTTTAAAAACAAGATTTTCAAGGAATAGTTCAAGAATTCGATTATGCAGTTTAAACGGTTCTTTTTTAGAAATTTACATTTTTCCCTTGATATTTTTCCCTGAATATTTTTCATCAAAGTTCTTTAACTCTTAAAAATCATCTCAAAAAAGAAATTGCGTTAATATATATTATCGAGCATGAAACTTCATCTCGACATATTTTGACAAAATATTTTTTTATTTAAAAAAATTATTTTTTCAATGATTACGAACAATATTCCATACATTCTATAATGAATAGAATTTTTATCCATAGTTTCAAATATTTATATATATAATAGAATTTAAAAAAATTGCAAATATTATTTTCTTCTTCTTTCCTTTCTTTTCTCGTAATCTGAAATTTTATCTCATAAATCATTCGATTAAAATATATATATGTATATTTTCTTTATATCTTCATTACGTATTTCAGTTTCCAGTTGATTTGTTAGATAACAAAGTTTAGAAATTGCAGGTGTTTCAATATGCAATTCGGTTTATCATACACAAACGTGTGATATCATATGGAATCGAAGCAATCTCTGCTGTTTCCCTGATAGTTTCGTCTCTTCAAATCACACGAATTAATAAAAATTTCCCCGTCTCAAATAGAATTCGTTACAACGAATTGTTACAACAATTAACCAAAATAACATCAATCTTTTCAAACTTGAGATGTAATTCTTGAAAGTATTTTCCACAATTTCCTTTAAATTCATTTCAAAAGATTCATTTTAACAAGGAAAACAAATATTCACATTTACTCCTCTTTTTTATACAACTTACAAATAATCAAACTTGCAAAAAGAAATAAAAGCAAAATTTATATTCACAAATATGATATTTTGAGGTCTCGATAAAACGGAGATCTAAAAGTGCAATAAAAAAAATATATACCAATAAATCCTCACTGTAATTCACCAGTGAAATATCGTCCAATATCGTGACAATTAAAAATTTATCCAACGACTTCTTTTTTTTCTTTTCTTTTCTTTTTTTTTTTAGAGTAAACGTATCTCGTTTCGACTCTCGTCTAGAAAACATCCTGAGGGGAAGTTAATTTTGCAGACATCCGGTTCATAGGAGTCGCAAGTGCAGCAAGCAGTTTCCCTCATGTTTCATATTCCGCGTAATTACTTTTTCCATCGCATTTTTCTTCCATTCTTCTTCCCTTTCCTTCCCACAATCCTTCTTTTCCACGTTTTCGTTGTTTCCGCCACTCGACACTATTCGCCATCGACACCCACATGTCGGATATATAAGGGTCAAATGGGAGGAGCTTGATATGGAAAAGCTTCATAGCAATTTTTTGCAATGAACTCCTCGTTGAAATACTCATTTCCCGTTCTCCACCCCGCGAAAACGTGCATCGTTCAGCTATTTTTGACGAGTTATTAATTTTGCTCTCTTTCTCTCTCTCTCTCTCTCCTTCCCTCTCCCCCCTTTAATCACGATTTCTTTTAATTTCTTTTTTTTGGCCTTTTCCTTTTCTATTCTCTCTCTTTTTGTTTTGTTTATGCTAGTAATACGTATATTAAATCATTTTTCGAAGTGCAAATTTTATTGAGAATTTTGAAAATTTGAAAAATCAATAAAGGAATTTAAAAATGTTGTGATGTTCATAAACATTTTAATTGAATTGCACTGTTACATTGTACTGTTTCGTTTAAAAAAAAAGGTAAAACTGTTCTTGATTCATATTGATCATAAATTTAAACAAATAAAAACAAAAATAAAAAGGACATCTCTCTTATGCAGAGAGAATAATCTTTCCATTATTTTTCTTTACGATCCCATTGTATCCCATAAATTGTTTAAATTACTATCATCTTAAATCAGCATTATTAAAATTGTTCATCAATCCTCATAAATGAGATATAAAGAAAGGAAATGGTTGTTCAAATAAATATCACGATTTTGTTATACGTATACATATGAAATATACACCATATATATACGTTAAGTTTCTTTTCAAGAGATATCAGAAAACTCGTGATACGATAATCAATTTATTACTTACTGTCTGTAGGAATAGCCAAAGTATAAGAAGACGATGAATAAAAGCGCAAGAAGGATCAATGGTGTAACGAACAACGAAGCCAGTGCGACAGTTACGCCATTATTTCGCAAAGCGGCACCGGTTACTTCCGCAGCAAAAACCTCAATTTTCATATCTGTCAAGGAAAACGAGAACAAATCAGAAAAAAAAATATAAAAAGTAATTCAAAAAATGGAAAAAAAAGAAAATGGACGACGATTATAATATAAGTTACGGAATTTACTCGAAAGGGTTCTCTTCACATCTTCCAACCCCTCGAGAATATCGATTTCCGAGTAATCGCCCTTTTTCTTTATCAGAACCTCGACACCTCCGTTCCAAGTACGTCTCACGTGCCAAACAAGCTTCTCCGCGCGCCTTTCCAGAGCTTCGTCTGCGGCAGCCTGGACCAACGATAAAGACGTCTTGTCCGTTAAAGACAAACGACCACCGCAATATCTGCAGCAATGCCCTTCCACCTGAATTTCAAAATATCTCACTTAAGATTTGAGATCAAGGATTGATAATTCTTCTGGTAAGATATATATCGATAATGTTAATTAATTTTTCACTCACCCACAATGGATACTCGCAGGTGGGGTATCCACACTTTGGTCTTTGAATGGCGCAAATTTCTTCGAGGTAGTAACCGTTCGGATCGTCCTGGCAGGAACACTTTCCGCAATTGTATTCCGCGTATCTGTGAGATTTTGAATTATTCTTTAATCGAAGATTGCATTTATGAAAATCTAGAATTAAGTGAGAAGGAATATTGGGAGCGTAGAAGAATTAATAATCGAAGATTGGAAAGTTGGAGTTAAATTTGAAATAGGAATATTGGTAAGAAGAAAAAATTTAAAAAATTTAAATTATACGTACCTCACGGTGGATATACCCTTCTCGAACTCCCTTCCAGTCTCCAAATCTGCCCATTGCCAGCCGCTGTATGGATACTTTTCATCGATCGTTCGAACCGATTTCACTTCGATGCTCTTCATCGGCAAAAGAACACTGAAGATTCGCGTTTTCTCCGGCAGAACTACGGTGTCCTGGCGGCACGGCACCTGCTCGAGGTGAGGCGCTGCTTCCGAGCTCCCGTTCCAATTTTCTGGATCAGCCCAAAACAAGTGACCAGATCTTGACCACTGACTGATTTTCTTCGGCGATTTTCCCGGCTCGGTTAACTTTTGTAATCGGATTAATCATTAGGGATGATCAATATCATTAATGAACGAATAAATCGGGTAAGATTTTTTAAGTAATTTTCATTGAATTTATTTGCTATTTTATTTCTATTATTCGAAGCTTTCAATAACAGAACGATAATTCCTTGGTTCAATTTTGTAGATTATTAAGCGTGAAATGAGAAAAAGATCAGGCCAGAAATTATCTGATTATTTTTACATTCAATTATATACTCTCAAGTAAAAAGATACTTTATAGACGTGATAACGTGATGAAATATTTTATTCAAGCGAGATAATTCTTAATTAATTTAATTTCATTAAAATTTATATTTGTTAAATTGTAGTAATTCGCATAACTTTTCTTAATTTATAGATGTTAATAATTTAGTAAATGTCACATTCAACTAGTAGGTACCATTGCATATCTATATAACATCTCGGTGACCTATTTAAATGACAATTTAATTTAGAGATTTGAAGATTATATTTGATAAATATAAATTTCGTTTTCAATATACCATTAGTTTAATTTATCATTGTCCTAATTGTATTAATCCAGAATGACCTATATATCGATGTTAATAATTAATCTGTTTCCATGTATTTAATGAATGAAAATTTACACTTTATCTCTATACCTGTAATCTTCCGTTTCTAGGTAGGACCAACGATCCAGTTCTGGCCAGATCAATTCCAGAAAGTCTCAGATTCTCGGATTTCCCAATTCCCACAGCGTGTCTCATGTCCAAAGGAAACGTCACATAACTATCTAATTCCGGTATACGTCCTCCAATCCAATTTTCAGCCGTCTCCCATTCCAAATTTGGGAGCCAATATTTCTCCACGCCAATCGACGATTTTAACATTAACACGAAAAATATCCATATTGTTCGAATTTCTCTGGGGACTCTCACCTTCATATCGAACAAATTCCTTTTTTAAACTTCTTTCTTAATCAATTAATTAAATTATTAATTATATATCGAAGAAGTGATAATTTCAGTTCATTTTTTTTAATTATTTGAAGATTTTAGATTTTACGAATTAGAGGAAATATTAGTGTAATAATAATGGGGGAAAATAATCGATATAAAAGAAATAGTGGATATGTGAAAAGGAACAAGGTAAAAATTTTTGACACAGATATCAAACTAAGCTTGAAACGACTAGGAACGAACGATTGTCGGGCTAAACTATCAGAAACTG
The DNA here is from genome assembly GCF_000469605.1 of Apis dorsata. Taxonomy (NCBI): domain Eukaryota; kingdom Metazoa; phylum Arthropoda; class Insecta; order Hymenoptera; family Apidae; genus Apis; species Apis dorsata. The sequence continues at coordinate 9,668 of NW_006263502.1, forward strand.
AAGCGGGTAATTGGAATCGAAGGGGCGTTCCAGATTTACGATATACTGCTACAGACTTGTTTTATTATCTCTATTATTTAGCTTTCGACGAATTTACTAAAATAACCACTGGTGGAAAATCATTTTTTAAAAAATATATTCACACAAATATTTTCATACGTATCCAATTTGAATTGGAATACTTTTAATCTAAAGAATTAATACAATGTTAATAAAAAATTTTAAATATTGAAATTAAAATGACGTATTATTGCAATATTTCGTTTGCAATTTTTTTTTCATGGAAAATTCTAAGGATAAATAATTTTTTTTTCATCTATATAAGGTATTATTCAAGGAATTATTAAGCTCCATTTTTTCCATCTCTTTTTCCCTTTCCTTTTTTTTTTTTTTGAAGAACATTTATTCGTGAAATATTTGAACAAAAATTTAAACAAAGTTGACTTAAAATTAACATTATAAAAATAATATGATAATTTGTGGTGTTTCTTTTATTTGGGTAATAATCAAGTGTTACGTTTAACATTTACATGAGTTTTGGAAATATATTTTTGAATTATTAATTTAGCCATGTTTTAATATATAAGCAATAATAATTTCGAATTCACAATTGGATAAAGCACAGAGCTGGGTTAATTAGGCTGAAATTAGGAAAAATTTCAATTTTTTGTTACACAATGATTCTTCGTCTCAAATAAAATTCCAAATTTCGATCCGCTAGAAATTTTCAAGAGATGTTAAAACATTGTTAATAACAAAATATTATATTTTCAAACGATGTATGATTTCGTGAATAAATAAAGAATGTAAATAGCAGGTTTATAAATGCTTTATTGAAAATTTGTGACAAAAACATGTGATTTGTTATTCGAAATCATGGAAGAAAAATAATGGAATTCATTTTTTATAAATTTCTGTCAACACCAGAACTACCTAGAATGCGTAATATTTAAATATATCGATGATTATAATAATATATATTAATACATCTTTTCTACATAGATCTTGCTTATGCTCTTTCTGGCCAAAATTGGCCATTTGTGCCATTTTGTCACTATATCCCTGATACAATCGTGTTTCTATTCTAAAAAGCTAATTAAATATTCATCATTCAGTAACATCAGAATATTATTAGAATATTGCCAAAAATATATAGTGTGGCAAAATATGAGAAACTTGATTACGGTAGTTCTAATGTTAAAATCTGTGTAACGTCGTATCAGCGATGAAATGACTTATTACATATTATTATTATTATTATTATTATTATTATTATTATTATTATTATCAATTTAATGAACAAATTTATCTATACAATAGGAACTTTAATAAATCATTTTCAAATTAATATTGTAAACATTTTGTTTCAGAGGTTTCACAAAAAATTCGGCCGTTTCATTTTTAATATTCTTTTCCACAATCTCTCGTTAATCGTGAATCCAAGCCAATCATACGATCATCCTCCAATGCCTCGAATCGCTGCATTTTATCATAGAAATCAAAATCGATCAAGATAATCCATCACCCAGCTCTGCTATTCATTCATATTATTCATTTTTACAACATTTTCACAAGAACCAAAGCGAATCGTCGTGGAATAAAGCCACGAAGTCAAACTTTTTCTTCAATGAAAATTGAAGAAAAATAAGGAAATACAAAGTATCTGTTGCTTGACCGAGCAAAAGTAAAGTCCATGGAATGATTTTATTAGCACTTGAAAGGAATGAAAAGTTACAAGAAAGTTGTTCAACATTGACAATAATTTTATTGAAAAATTCATTTTCAATGACACAAATGGCAATAGCTTCTTCGATTTTCTTCGAGTTACATTCTTCTTCTATCTTTCTAAGAAGCATATTGTCTTGGGATGATTAAAAAAGAACACTTTTTTTTGAAGAATAACATTGGAAAAATAAATTTATATAAATTATATCTTATTATTATTGAATTGTCCCCAAGTCGATTAATCAGATCAAAGAAAATTAATAAATTTTAAAAGACAAATAAAATACTACAAATGCACAAGCATCTACAATTTATTTACAAGATCATTTGTGAAGATAAGCTAATTGTAAGATTGTATTGTCAATTGTAAGATTTTTATACAACAATTGCATTCATTTACCAGCGAGAATCGAAGGTAAATGTGAGTAATATTCAACATTGATATAAATGTGCAATTTCAAAAAATATGATGCATCTGTGTCTTTTCCCTATTTTAATTCGTATTCATTGTTATGTTCCTTTCTTAACCAATTTCCAATATGCATGTATGCATAAATAAAGATCAAAAAAACTTCAATTATACAACGATCTTCAAAAGTTTATCAAAAGAAATTCCTTGCTCTCAAGATGCACTGAAAACCATCAAGTACAATCAAGAAGGAATAATAAGCAGCTGGAATAAAAATATATTTGATTCAAGAGCAGCAAAAATTATTGTCTCGACGAGAGCAGAGACCTCTTTACCCGGTCAAGCCAATAAATAGCGAAAAGAACTCGTGTTAAAAGAGAAACGTTGAAACTTCAAAATGTGTCTTTATTGTTGCGTAATCGATATACTTCGTCTGATAATAAAACTCAGCGACATCGAATTGGAGCTACATTGCCGTTTACGTCGGCGACACACCATCGTGACGAGTCGTCGACCGATATTCCCTCGAGGAAGATCTACTGCGACGAGTCCTCCTCGTCCTCAGACATCCTCTTCCCAAGCCCGAAATGATATCTCTGACTGAGCATGTCGGTCGGTCTCTTCGAGCCTAACGGTTGTCCACCACTGTAATGCACCGCCCTCTTCCCTAATCCGAAGCTGTAAGGCTGCCTTCCCCGTTTTTCCTCGAGAAAGTCGTCCGTGTTCTCTTGGGAATGGAACGCGGGATTGTCGACTGGAAGGTAATCCAGGTTCAGTCTGAGTGGATAGTCCGTGTTGTCGTTTCGTTTTCCCAGGCCGAAACTGTACTGTCTCCGTTTCCCAAGGCCGAAGGAGTAGTCGCGCCCTCTCTGGAATAATAAATGTTTCGAGAATGGGTAAGATCGATTCTTACGTTTCGGTAAGAAAATGCGATGGAAAATTTAAATCGAAGAAAACTCGTGAGAAGAAGATCATGATATATATACAGAAGATTACAAAGGTTTGGAATCGATAGAGAATTTGACTTTTAAATCAGTTTTCAGAATCTTTGATACGCCATTAAGATCGTTATAGGCAATATTTTTCCAGGAATAAATATATCTGTTACACAACTCGGCTTAAAACTCGGATTAAATCCTATTAAAATTAAGAAAACTTTAAATCGCTATAACTCGGAAGATAATGGCTTTAGAGCGATGGGTGAAAGATCGTTAGAAGCGCGGATCCTTCCCCTTTAAAACGCTTTTTGATTTATCTCGATACGACTTCCGGTTCCCGAGATATCGTCGTGTAAAGGAAAGAGTAATTTTCGATCGTTTATTATTCTCGTCTTTGTTGTTTACTCGGACCTCTCGCTCGTCCCTCGTTTCACTAACCTAGCCCAAACTCCAGACAAGTGTCAGACGCGATTCCTGGAAAAAAAGCGTAGTGCGCATTTCTAGGAAAAATATGTAGGTCACTAGGTCGCGGATCCATTTATATTTTTTACCTTATAGCGTCAACCAGTATAGGAACTTTGAATCCTTGTATCTCGAGAACGGATTGAGATATCGGGATAAATAAAAAAGGAAATTCAATGGGGTGATTGTCTCTATTTTCTGAATGTGTTTCGATGACAAAATTCTTGATTCTTTCTCACGATTTTTTACATGAAAATTCGAAATTTTATGATTTAAAGTATATATATAGAAATTTAAATTTAATTTGATGTTTTTATATTCGTATAGCACAAAAAATATACATATAAATATTATTTTAACAGAGAAATGAAAATATTGAAAATTAGAGTAAACTATTGATCGTATGTTTTCAGGTTTGAGGATCGTTATGCTTACTATTGCTCCACAATGGATATGGAGATTTTAATAATTGTGATATTCTCACCTTGTTATCATTGGTATCGATCCAACGCTTTCCAATACCAAAGTTGTAGACGGGTAGCCTCTTATACTCGGAAACGTAAGTGTACGCTCTTTTTTCAGGCACGGTATCGTCGAACGCCATAGGATTCAACATATTGTTATAATGTTGAAGATTCATAGACGAGGCTGGTGTTTCTTCCATGGCTAAGGCTGACCTTCCCACGATCCCAACGAAATAGAGGAAAGCCAAGCTCGATGTCAGAACGCTTATCCTGGTCCTCATTCTGTACCTTGCCTCTTTTTAAGCCTGATTTCAAGAAAGAAAAATTCGCAATTGAAATCGATCGTTTCGAAACGATAGTTTAAAATTAAATTCTCAGAGTTGGTGCGTGGATAATTTTATTCGCGCAGGGAGAAACATTTTGATTTCAAAGCAAATCTGTTTCCAGATTTCGAATTGAGTTGGAAAATGTCGCGATGAATAGCGAGTGACACGGATTCTCGAAAATTGCTTTTCCACGTATCTAATTTATCAAGGATTTGTGGTTTCCCTAGTTCGAATCGAGTTTTACACTTCTGCGAATATTATGCTATTTCGTTCGAAAATTTTTGATTATTAAATTACTAATCCCATTAATTTTGTTATCATATCCTACATCTCATATTAAAATCGTCAAAAACTTTAATGAAAAAATATATATACAAGAATATTTTATCTTTTCAATATTAACATATTAATTAATGATAGACAAATTGTTTATTTAAATTTATCATTGTTATTTCTGATTCTTTTTATTTAATCCTTTACTTTTATGATGATTTTATTTAAAAAAAAAATTCTTAAATGATTGCTTGCGATCTAAATAAGGGAAAGGAAGAAACAAGAATATTTGTAAAATTTATAACCAGAAATTCTTTCTTTTTTTTCCACGAAATGTTCGATCATCATATTTTCTATCCAAGATTTTTGATTCTCAGAATTTCGGTTCACGGTTTATCGTTGGATACCGAGATTGTTGGCTCGTGAAAATTTCAGTGGCGACGTTTACCGTTTCATTTCTGCGAGAAATTAAATCGGCCTCGATTTAAAGTGGCAATTCCGCGTGAGGAACGAGGGCAACACGAGGGGAAATGGAATATACGCTTTCCAGAGCTCATCTCGTTTAATCTGCAGGATTTACAATCGTTTCGTGGTTGTTGAAAGAATACTTGGATACGCCGGACATCCAAATGAATCGTGAAGAATTAACCACGCTTTCCAATTTGCAATTTTGATCTTTTTTCGAAGGATAGAGGATAAAAAGAAGAGAAAATAGGGAAACACGAATAATTTTCTGATGCAATTTAGAATTGAACGAAGATTGGAAGATTTATAAAGATTTGATTAAAATCTAATGAATGAATTCTATTTATAAAGAGATTTAAATTAAATGAAATTAATGAAAAATGATGTGATATCTATGAAAAATAATTATTCTATTGTACAAGATCAATATATTTATAATTTTAGAGTATACATTTGTGAAACTATAAGGATTAATAAAAATTAGAATATAAAGAGCAGTGGCTGAAGAGAGAAATAAAATATTGTTTAAAAATTAAATAAAATAACTTTCCAAATTACTTATTCAAATTGCAATTCAATATTTATTAATAATAAAAGATTTGAATTAATCTTATTACAATTTAAAAAAACTCAATAACCAAATTTCTGAAATGGAAAATCTTACGATCAATAACAACCTCAATAATCGACATCAAGAAATTTTCGTGGAAACGAAACCTCCACAAAATCTTGAAGAAAATTTTACGAATAAAATCCCCGGAAAAACTTCCAAATTAAGAAACTTCCCAACGTATCAATCATCATAATTCAATAAATTCAATTCTCTTGAAATTGAATCCTGCTAATATAGCCAAGAGACCTTCGAACTTATCTTTGCACTCTCCTCGCAACAGGTGTTTCGACGCTCGCCATCCATTCGACTTAATTTTTAATTTACACCTGTATTTTTATTGCGACATCTTGTTCGCAGGAAGTTCGTTCCTTCGCGTTAATTTGCCCGAGCAAATTTAACTTTGCGATCTCCTCGGGCTGAAGACGCGAAGAAAAGAAGAAGGAAGAGGAAAGGAAGAGAAGGGGGAGAAAAAAGGAAAGGAGGAGGAGAAGGAGGAAATTTTTCAAATAAAATTACGAATTTCTTCGAATAATGTCTCTCTTTCGTCCATTAAAGTTTTTCTATAACTCTTGGATGAGAAGCAGGCTAAGAATTTGGGGTCATTGGACCGAGAGGATGTCGAAGAAGTGGAAAGAGATAGGACGAGTTATCCGGTCAGATTTGGTCGATCACGTGTCTTGTTATCGTGGCGTATTATCGATTTAGTATTTAGCTAGCATCAACACCACGTGTACATTGCGTGACTGGCTTGTTTTATTTTTTGAGAATATTTCTTTTTTTTTTTTTTTTGCAATTTATGGGCGAAATGGAATTTGCAAGTGAACTTAACATTAATTAAAAAATAATTGCATTGACTTTGTTTCGCGTGTTTAATGCGATAAATGTTCTTTTTTTTTTTTACGGAATTTTTAATTTAAAAATTTTAAAAATTAAATATCCAAAGAAGGAAAAATTTTGCTATTCTCGAAAAATTAAAGGTATAAATGTCACTTTAAATCATTTAAAAAAAAAAATCATTCACTTTCTTCCTTAATTAAATTAAGAAATAGATATTACCTGAAACATTTTCTTTAACAAAATCGTTATTATTGTCGATTTAAAATATTTCCTGCAATTTATTCTAAATGAGTCGTATAAGCTTGTTTCATTTCCACATATCGTCACAGATTAAGTTCGCACCGATAACGAAGTAGATGATTATCAATATATGTATAGATGTATGCAAACAAATACGCATCACTGGATCAATAACGAAGAAGTACGAGATACGTCTAATTCGGTGACGGTGAAGGTTAATTCAATTATTGTTTGAAAAACGTTTTAAGTGAACGACAGCTGATGAAAATTCCATTGAAAAGCTTTGATTAATTGCGGATATTCGATGATGCAAAATTGTGATTTCAGCTACGTTTTTTATTTTTTTATTTTTATTTTTTATAATTTTCATCATTTTTTATTGATTTTTTTTTAAATTTTCAGTGACTTAATTTTAATTCGAATTCGAAGATTTATGGATTTATTATTTTTTTGAAAATAATTTTCTTGTATAGTGATTTTTATTTATTTAGTTTTTTTATTTATTTATTCAGTTTTCTTTATTTTATTTATTCAGTTTTTTTTTTTAATAGTGGTACAATTATTTCCCAACTCTTTCTTGAGTTATTCTTGACTATATAACTATTTTATCAAAAATGTTTCTTCAAATAACAATTTTCTTTTCACTCTCTTTAATCTTCTTTTCTAAGATTTATATATATATATTTTTTTTTCTAAAGAAAATCTCATATTCAAACGAATTTTTCTTCTCGTTATTGCAATAGAATTATTCAAATTAACTTTTCTAAAATTATTAAATGCAAATTTACTCCTAGCTTCTTTCTTTCTTATCCAAAAATATTCTCATTCTATTTTTTAAAATATTTTCTCTTATCTTATTATCTTTATTCACATAAATCTATTTCGTAAGTGTAAGTCTTCTAATTCTTTTTAAACAAATTTTAAAGGAAAAAAATCCATCTCTTCGTTCATCAATAATAATAAATAATGATCAAATAATAATGATAAAATTTCAACAATAATAACACAATTTTACTTCTTCCACAAATAAGAATATGACGTATTGAGATCATCATTCTCTGTGTGTCGATGATCTGTCGGAACAAAATTGAAGCACATTCGAATATTAATCAAATATTATGAAAAATGGAGTGGCCATAGATTGCGACAGGAAGTCATCCGCTATGATACGCTCTGCGACCGGAAATGGGATTAGAAGTGCATGCCTGATGGGCAAACCCATCCACGATTCGTTAATGAAATTTTAAGCTGTCTTTCGTTCAGAACCCTTGTTGATCGACTCCCACACACGTTTTCCCTTCTTAGTTTTGCCCTCCTCTTCCGGTTTAATGAGATTGGACGTTGATGAAATGGACGAGTCATCCCTGGGGTATCCTTTGCAAGATTAGGCACAATCGTTTAGATCGAAACTGTTTTTTTTTTCCAGAATATTTTTGAAAATTTACATCTCTTTCTTCACTCGTTACATCTATACATTCATAAAATTAAATCTCCTGTTTCGTTAATCACTTTTTTTGTAAAGATTAAATGAATTTTTCAATTTATTTTACAATTTATTTTAGCAATTGTGTATCCTTCACGAGAGAGGAATTTTAAAATATTAAAATTTGAAGAAAATTTAAGATTCGATGCCTTGCAGAATATCATATTGTACATTTGTTTTCTTGCCATTTTCTTTTAGAAGTGCAAAGGATCGAAGGAAAGGCGAGAATTTGGAAGAGATTCGAACGAGTTGTATAGCCACGATTACCATCAATCTCATCGACAGGTCATCGAACGTACACCAACTTATACAGGAAACGAGATTAACGTCACCTTTCCATATTTCTCCTCGGGGATGGAAAAACATCTCGTACAGCGTGAAATTAAATCTCGTCCGAGAGAATCTCATATCTTCTCGTGACTACTTTTCCAACATTATACCAATTTCCGGTACGGCAAATACTTTCATTAGAAATCTTAACTGTAAAATTAAGATTTCGCATAACGATTCGTTTGAAAAATTTTTGAAAAATTTTATTTTTCCTAATTTAAAATTATTTGAAATTAGTTTATTTAGTTTTTTGTTTAAAAAAAGAATTAAGATTATTCATTGTTGAAATTGTTACATTATTGTTATCTTTAGTAATTTTAGAAAATTGTGTGCTTCAATTGGTAGTGAAAGGATCAAATGAATATTCAAAGTTCGAAAGGGGCTGATGAATCATACGTGATGAATCAAAGAACATTCAATACAAAAATTCATACAACAAAAAAATAGAAATAGAAAATTCGTCTATTTTTTTTCTTATATCGTACAAACTTGTGCATTGTCATTCTATATATTTTTTTGAAGATCGAAATTTAACCTCATTTCATACCATTTCAACAAGAGAAGATTCTTTATAAAAGAAAATGTAGAATAAAGAAATATTTTTTTTTTTAGACCAAATCTTGTGTATAAAAAATCTTAATCAAAGGAAATTGCTACTTTAAATATTGCGATACCATTAACTTCCACGAGATAAGATATTTGATATTTAAACAGGCAAGAAAAAAGGAAGGAAAAAAGAAAGTTGTGATATTTGATCCTGTAATGAGATTTTTACAGGCTATACCATGATCGATATAGCGCCATCATTGAAAATAATCCTTCATCCGTGAAATTCGTCGTCGATGTAAGAGGACGATGCAACGAGGATTTTTATGAATTCTTCACGGTCCCATCCTCTCGTGTTATCCTCCTCTTCTGCTTTCGTTATTCCAGCTTACTAAAGCGTCGTTCTCGATGGTAAAATTTACCGTCGAATCGACATCGGCGTTAACTCGCTCGAGCTTCTGTCATATAGTTGTTCCCTTTTCTTTATCGTTCCTGAACGAAGATTTTCATTTTTCATTTCATTTCACGAATCACAGCCGACTTTTCATACGTTTCTTTAACGAAGATTTATTGGATTATGAATAGAACACGAGATTTTTCTTCATATATTAATGATCATAATTTTTAACATTTTGAATTCGAATTTTTAAAATTAAATTGGAAATTAAAATTCTTTACGTTAATTATTAGTTTTCTAATTATTATAAAAATCAATTTTCAATAAAGCTTTCATAAATACTGATATCACTGTAAGGACAAGAAATTTATAACAAAGAGAATATTATCGAAATTTCAAAATGGAATCTTACTAGTTTTATCATTGCCTTCACTAGCTTCCTTCCTCGATGCCTCTGGTTCAGAAATTCAATACAATGAACACTATTATAGCAGCGAATTTCCAAGTTGTAGCAGTAGTAGTTCAAACACAAAACAGGGAGGTAAAGTATGGCTTCGTATTTGGAACTGTTTGTAGCCATAAATCGCTTCGTTGAATTGGGTCAGTCGTTGTTTAACGTGTATTTATCGTGAGAAATTGACCGTAAGAACGTAGAATATTAATATCGTTAGTCCCATAGAAAAATATGTAGTTCAGTGAACGAGAAGAAGGAAATGTCAATTGAGAAATGTCAGTTAAACTGGCCGATATTTTCGCGATGAAGATATTAAACACAAAAAAATAAATCAACGTTTGTTCGATTCACATCATTTGAAAAATCATTTGATGATAAAGTTATAACATTGTAAAATCGAGTTTAAAAAATTCAGATGGAAAGGATTATTGATGAAAAAAGATTTTGATATTATAAAAATGTTGTAGACTTTTAAATATAATGATATATATTTTCCAATTTTACAAAATTTCTTAAAACCATTGCAGTCATTTTGATATTGTTATCATGTTTGCAAGAATTTTCATTTAAATAATTATGATTAAAAAAATTATTTTCGATTCCACATATAATTTTCTAAAAATCACGTATTCCAATATTTCAAAAAATTTTAAATTGTAGAAGAACTTAATTAAACTTATTAAATCTACAAACAGAATAATTGGTTCTAAGATTATGCAATTTCAGAACTCATTCTCATATTATGCACTTTCGATTATTCTCACTCTTTCGATTATTCATCTCACGTTCTTCAAATTCTTTCACTTTTTGTTTAAAATAATTTTTCAAAATCCGCCTAAGTAACTAACATTTCTACTATCACGAGAACAAAACAAACGGGTCATAAGGGGACATCGCGATTAAAATGAAAACGCAACGTGGCACCAAACAGAGAATTCTTATTGAGCAGTTCCTAATTATTAGGATACTTGTGAGACTGGTAGATTTTTCATGGAGGCCGATTAGTCCACTTTCAAACATCATGCAACCGAGATAAGCAATAGCAATCTGCAAACTACAAAAAGTCTGCTAATAATGCCGTTCTAATAACCTCGCCTGATCTGCGCAGTTTCAACTCTCTTCTACCCTTTCCACTCGTTTTCCATCGTTTTGGAAAACAAAGACTGTGCGACGAATATACGTGTAAAACAAACATGTGTCACGAGGATTTTGTAATAGCTGTGTTTTACAATCATGTAAAAAAAAAAAAAAAGAAATAGGGGCATCGAAAATTTAAATTCGGATATAACGTTATACATTTTGCAAATTTTTGATATTTTAGAAAATTTTAGAATAACAATTCGAATAATAATGAAAATTTTTTTTCTTTTACAATTTAATTAATTGAAGTTTAGATAATTAGCAGTAATAATATTTAAGAAATCTTTCATCTTCAGATTTTGAAAAGATGATATATAATATATTCAGTAAATTTCAATTTCCAAAAACATCTATAAAAAATTGTTTAAACTATTACTAAAAAAGAAGATATCTTCCTAGATTAATATTATTCTAAAATATAAAACTATTGTAAAATGTAAAAGTGTTGAAAACAATTGATCAACTTCACTTGCTACAATCGTTGATCTATACTACTTTCTCCTATTCAAATTCCAGTTCTCTTTCCATTCAATCTCTAACAAAAAAAAAAAAAAAAAAATAGATTTTGAGATTAACTAACGATAAAGTCAATCCTCTCAAGAAATAATTCATCTATTAAATCGTAATATATTTAACACTTAGTAATATGATTCGAAGTACTATATAATAAAATTCTCTATACTTTCATATCACGTTCGAGTAGAGTTAAACCAATATTTTGTTGTAAGATCTTGACAACTCGGACGACATAAAAGTTTTGCGTCAGACACGAGTTCTCGATTATTCCACAGCCATCGAGAGGGTTGTTCGAAAGAAGAGACGATTTCTTCTTGTTCGGCAGCTAAAACTTCGATAGAACGAAAGTTTCGATATCAATTTTGTGCTTCGTATCGTGAAAAAGATACGAAGGAGAGAGACAAAGTTTTTTTCCTTCGTTCTCCTAGAGATAATTAAAAAATCTTATTTTAATCGAAGAGTTGTTTTGTATGTCGAGGATGAACGTTACCGATGAGTTTGCCAATATTTTATTTCTTTTTTTTTTTTCACTTTTATTTGCTAGTATTAATATGACATAAAAAATTAGGTATAAAAAATTTTATTAATAAGGAACATATTGAACGAGTATGTGTTTGAAAGGTTCATTTTGCTTTGAAATGTGCATTTATCGAGATTAAACAAAAATATAATTAAAATGATAAGTTTGATGGTGACCTTTAAATTTTTTAATATATCTTTTTATATAAAGGAAAAGATTTCGCATATATTTCGCACGATACGACCAATGAAATGTCAGTAAAAGTTTAAAAGTTTAAATTTATATCTCTAAAATTTTAATATTTTAATTCGGTCTTTTTTTCTTTTTTTTTTGAAGACAAATTTTTCATACTAATTGAATTGTAAATGGTCGAGTTTATTTATTTAAAAATTATATCTTTGACATTTTATTATTATTTCAATCAATTTCAATTAAAAATTAATTAAACGACAAATAGATTATATAAAAATCAAATAATCCTAGAAAATTTCGAGAAAATTTCGTTAGTGACTTTGAAATTGTCAATTTAAAATTTTTATTATTCAGAAATTATATTTTCTTTCATTTTTTAAAATTTTTAATAAGTATTCCTTTGATATATTTTTATACTATATATTTTTAAATAAATATGTTATTTAATCAAATTATCCAAATTCAATAAACAAAATATTTTATTTCATATTTCCAAATCAATTAACCAACTTTGCAAAATCTAATTAAAAATCAAAGTCAATTTGTGAAATAGCTCTTAATTATTCGAAGGAAATAATAATTTCAAATTAAATTTTAGTTATATACTTTCGTTAATTAAGAATTTTATTCTTTGAATATAAAAATTTTCTTTTAATACGAAAGTATTGGATAGTTAGTAAAAATTTCATCGTTATATCAAGATTTTTCTGAAGATTAGTTTTAAAAAATTTTTAAACCATCACGAGTTTAAGAAGTTATAGAAGGATTCCAGGAAAATTATCGTGCAAGACATCATTTAATATATTCCAAAAAAATTCAAAATAATGAATAAACATTTAATAATACGTATTTAAAAAATATAAAAATATATTAAATATCGGAGTAACAAATTTCATACTTTGAATGATGATATGCAAATATAACAATTTTTTAAAGAGACCATATTTTTTGTGGACATTTTTTCCATTTAAATTTTCAAATTTCAATGAATTTTCAAAACTCGAATTTTACAATTACACGTGATAATGTCCGTAGTTATAAGATAACAGGAAATTTCAGGATAATGCAAGTCTGGTCAATAGAAGTTTCCGGTTTGACAAACAATTTTTCCAACGATTAATCATTTCATACGCGACAGAAAAATATTTGTTGCGATTTGCTACAATGGTTTCACTGTGCAAACACGCAAACTGAGAAAAAATAGCTTCGCAGAGAATGAATAATAAATGAGAGATCATTTTCACACTGACGACAATTGACTTTTTAGAAAAATAGATGGAAAATAAGATCGATGGAAATTATCACAAAGATTATTTTAGACATTTTTTTTTAATTTTTTCAATGTATCTAGAAAAAAAATTAATAAATAAAGAAAAATGAAAAATTTTATTTTTTACATATTAGAAAATTATATATAATTTTTTTGAAAAATTATTTTATATTTAATCAGATTGATTATTGTATGTATTTATATATTCGTATGTTCAATCACGTTGATTATTATATATTTATATATTCATATATTCAATTTAATTTTCTTGAATTTCTTTTTTGTATATATGATGTAATTTATCTGTTTTGTGCATAATAATTAATTTATATGAAATGTATCAAAATAATACATTCTGGATTCTTAAATAAAATGCATTAATTGTTTCATTCTTTGAAACTTATGTATAGAAATTCTTTGAAATTACATTCTTTTATAAAGCATAATCAACAATCTATATAAAAATTATAACTTTAAAAAAGAATATTAAATGTCAACTAATTAAATAAATATTTAAAAACAGTACTTATTAAGAGCATGTGTTAAATATCAAGAAAAGCACGTGTTAAAATAACTCTTGATGAGATACTGCAGAGTTCTCTAGAGAAATTCTCGAAATTCTAGTACTAATAAGAAATTCCTTCTGCGAAAACTTTGCATTGTTTCATAATTTGGAAAAATTTAATCAATCAAAGTTAACTTAAGAGAATTATGTACTTTTTTTTTTTTTAAGAATTTTGTGCTACATAGTTATTATTATTATATCAAAATTACATGTGTATAATATTTATACATATATATATCTCCCCTTCATTTAACTTTTTCATTTTTTATTAATCGTCAATAATAAATGTTCGTGATAACTATAAAAAAAATCTCTTAATTATTTTTTGATCACTTTTCGTGTTCTTTTCTTTTTCAAAATGTTTTCGTTCGACTTTCATTGAAATAAAAGAACAAGATGGCAATATCACTCTTGTGACACGTAATTTGTCGCATCTTCGCAAAACTTTTCCGTTATCTTATTTTTATAGTTGTTCCTTCGAACTTTCCCCTCGACCAATTTCTTTCGTTTTCCTTTTTTCTTTTTCTTTTTTCTCTCTCTTCGAAACGATTTTGTCCAAAGATTATCCAAGTGAAAATCGATAAAGGTGAGAATGATGATGATTAATTGACACAATAATGAAATAAACGAGGAAAATATATTTCGTTATTTAGGACGATAGATTTTATTTAAAATTTTAGATAAAAATAAGATCGAGAAAGCAACAAAAGAAGATTTTTCATGTTTTTATTCATAATCCTGATAAAACGCTCACCTGTTGCTCTCAAAGGAGGAAAATATTTTAAGTATTGAAAGTTTTAAGTAAGATAGTTCGAAGCACGAATTCAATAAATTTTTCAAAGATAATTAAATTCAATTGTTCTCCGTTCAAATCGTCTTAATTATTTATTTTCCAGAATTTTGAATGATCTAATAATTAATTGATGATTATATGTTTTTACGCAAGAATTCTCATTCAAATATTATTATTATTATTATTATTATTAATAGATTATTATTATTATTAATAGATTAACTAATTAGAAAACTTATTTAATTGAGCGAGGTAATGAATGTTTTTCTTATATTTAACTGAATCTTCATCATTTTAATCTTTAATTTAGTCACGTAACTATTTCTAATTTCATTTCAGAGTAATCGTCTATTTTCAATATCCATTTCAACTTTAATAATAATTTTCAACATTGGTATTAACTTTCAATGGTAGAATCTGTATACAAATGAATCCAATATTTAATTAAATAGAATGTAAAGTAAAAAAAAATAAATCAAACTCCGATCAAATATTTTTTTCTAAAAATTTCTCAAGTTGTACAAGCGTCGCTTTTAAACTAAATTTAATTAAAATTTAATTTCAAATTTAATTTTGATTAAAATATTCTTCTAGTGATATATTTACAATTTTCACTGTTTATTTTAATATTCATAATATTATTTGCAAAATTATAATCCATTCTAAAACAAATAATATAAATAATTCCAAATATATTAAAATGTTCCAATCATTTTAATTCTTGAAAAAGATTCAAATTTCTCAAATTATTCAAATATCAAAAAAATTTAAATCGAATTCTACACAAATTTCAGCAATTACATCTTATATTATATCTTTCAATTAATTTTCCTACTATTAGAGCAATTTTTCCAAAAAAAATATAGGATAGAATTGATATGAAATTGATATCAAAAGGGAGAGAGTTTAACTTTTTGCTTCCTACGCTGCTTAAAATAATTACAAGTCTGCTCTGCGATAATTAATGGGGAAATTACGAGTCGTCGAATATCTCAAAAGCTTTCTCGTCCATGGTATTATGGCGTCTGCATTAAAGGAAGGATGCTTCTTAAAAATGTTGCAAAAACATCCCCGAAGACAGCTTCAGTATTTCACTTTTGCTATTTGAAATATACATGCGTTAAGCAAAGAGTATCAGAGTGTAAATCTCCTTTACAACATCAGCTTTTTATTTATTACATGGGGGCCCCTAATTGTATGGAACGAAAGTATTCTATGGAATCCAATTATGGAAACGTCGAATTTTCAAGAATGCACAAAAATTACAGACTATGTTTGACGAAAGTTTGATGAAAGAAACATGATGATTATAGATTATTTTTTATTTTTATTTTTTTAGATGTGTATCATTAGAGTGTATCATTTCACACTCTTCTTTTTAACTTTTATTCACTGTTATTTATTGTCTTGTCAGTTATCAATTGTTTCGAGTCGTGCAAAATTGTATTTCATCAATTTTAAATAATTTCTAAGTGTCTTTAAAAAGATATTCACAGTTATAAATTCTAGAGGCTCTTTGAAATTGCATTGTATTAATATAAAATTAAGAATAATTATATTATGAATCATAAGCTATGAATTAAGTTTGATATTTTTCATTTATAATTTTTATTCTTAAAAGGAAAAATTATTAGTAATTTAAATCCAAAGAAAATTGAAACACCATCATTATTATCCTATCTCTATTTTTCAATTTTCAAAATTATTCTTTATTCGCTCTTTTCAAACCTTATCAAATTACTTTCTTTTTACAGGAAATTATATCTTCTCACAAAATTAACTATTTCAATTAAACCTCAAAAAATGAAATAATTAAATTCTTCAAAATCACCTCTTTTTTAAAAACCAACTTCCATCAAACCATCATAAACTTAACTCCACCAAAATTTCACAATATCCTTTCACAAAATTAAATACTCTAAAATTTCCAACCATTAAACTTCTTCGAAAACGAAATCCTTAACTCTTCGAAATCACTTCTTTCCAATTATTTCAAACCAAAATCATTTCAAACCTCATTTCACTAAGTAAAAAAAAAAAACCAAAAAATCTTCAAACTCACCTCTTACTATCATTTTTACAAACCAACCTCCATCAAATCATCATCAAAAACCAACCTCTTCCACCAATTTTACAGCCTATCATTCTTCTTCCAAACTGTGTGATCACGTAAATCCTCAAAAAAAAAAAAAAAGAAAAAAAAAAGAAAAAGAGAAAAAAAAATCAATCAAAGCAATCCTCCCATCCAAAAAAAAAAAAACCAAAAAATCTTCAAACCCACCTCTTACTATCATTTTTACAAACCAACCTCCATCAAATCATCATCAAAACCCAACCCCTTCCCCCAATTTTACCGCCTAACATTCTTCTTCCAAACTGTGAGATCACGTAAATCCTCAAAAAAAAAAAAAAAGAAAAAAAAAAGAAAAAGAGAAAAAAAAATCAATCATAGCAATCCTCTCATCCAAAAACAAAAAAACCAAAGTACCGTTTCCGCGAAATTCGACAAACAGATGTGTATGTATGTGTGTGCGTGTGCGAAGCTCACCTGTTGCTGAAGAATCGGCGATGTGTCGCGGCTCCCTCCGGGAATCGAACCGTTTTCCGTTTCACGTGGGTCACAATGTAAGGGTGTCGAGGCTCGTCTGATCGACGCCGAGCGTCGCGAGTTTGCTGTCTACGCGGGATATGGCGATCAGGGCATCGCGACGCCACCCTTTATACGCGTGTAACCCGCCTGTGTGCCGTGGGCCGCGCGTGTCGGCCACCCTCCTTCACCCCTTCCCATTCTTCCCTCTTTGTTCCGCTTTCCGCGCGGCGAGCAAGATATCCCCGTCTTTCTCGCGCGTGTCGTCCCGTGCGCATACGCGCGCGTCCCGCGATCGGCATTCAATTCTCCTTTCGTCGCGAACCGTCTTCGAAGTCGGTGCGATGAGATAGCTGCGCGTCGATATCTTGAATTATTGTAGTTGTTTTTATTTGGATGATTTTTGTTTCGCTTTGTTTGGAATCGTGGATTACTTATCATTGTTTCTTTTTTTTTTTTGAAAGGAATTTTGAGAAAGTGTCGATGAAGTTGTAGATTATATTTGTTTCTCTGGTATTGGATTCTTTTCTTGGTGATTTTTAGATTTGTGGAGAAAGTAGAGTTGATTTTGGGTAAGGGTGGATGGGTGAGAGATTTTCTTATTTCTTTGGATTTTGTTTATAAAGGAAGAAAGATTCTTTTTTTTGGATGAATCGTTTGATCAGGGATTTGATTTTTTCTTTTAGTTATCTCATTAAAAAAGTGAAGTTGTTTTCTTTTGTGAATTTGGATTTTATTTATATTTTTTTGAGAAAAGGAGTGAAAAGAGCAATTGTTTAAATTTTGGAAATCTTGGAAAGTGAATGATGCTTTTTAAAGAGAGTAGTGGGATCATAAAAATTGTGAACATTGATTTATTTTTTTTGTTATTACTCTAAAAAGTGACTTTTAAGAAAGTAATTAAATATTTTTTGAGATAATATTTTAATCAAAAGTGATATTTAAGATAATTCCACTTTAAGACAAAAGTTTGTAAATTTAGAATAAGTTTAAACTTTGCTTTTTTTTTTTATCAAGTAATTACTTTACTTTTTAAATTTTTTTTAGAAAAATGTAATCAAGTACTTTATGAATTTGGGATTCATAAGTTTCTTTTATCTGATTCTTCAAAGAAAAATATTGTATTTCTATTTATATGAAAAGAAATGACTAAAGAAGGATTAAAAATTAAATTAATTGCAACAGTTCTACATTACATTTATATTCATTTACATTTTATATCCGTATTTAAATGAAAAGTTTGCTCTTCTAACTTAAATTTTTAATCTTAATCAAATATAAATAAATCAATAAATATCAGAAATGATATTGAAAGGCATATTTACATGAAAAATATCTCAATTGTGTTCAAAATATAATTACTCTTATACATCTACATCAATTAACATTTATGTGTAAAATGTCATCCATTTGTAGTTTACTCTATTACCCAAAGTCTTAAAATATTAAATCATTATCAATACCAATAAATTTTCACTAATTAACTTTTAATCTATGTATACATAATTCAATATGTAAATCGTCAGTATCCATGCATCTTTACCAATTAATTTTTAATCTATAATTGAATACAAATTTGAAACTGCACATCCACAAATTTTTCATTCTTCGATCCTCATATATTCACAATTTATACAATCCATTTGCAATTCGTACGTTATTCAAAAAACGAATCATAAGAAATTCCATAATTGGTATTTCACTATTTTTTCTCTAATTCTTGCAACATTTCCACTAATAAAAAGCCATGAAATGCCATGATAATTTTCAATTTCAAAATCATTGTATTTTTCTCCTACGTAGATATTCATTTAACAATTTTTTTTTACAATTTTCAATAATTTTTTTGAGTAATTTTTATACCGTTTAAGTAATTAGGTATAAATATTAATATATTATTATAATATATATATAATTTAAATCCAATTTTCACATAAAATATCGCGACAAACAAACTTAATTCAAAGATAATAGACATCCACAAAATTTTTTTTTCATTTTCAATTCTAAAATATATTGATAGTATAAAAGCTTTATTTTTTCTTGAAATCGTAGAAAACTATTGGATAAATTTCTAAATAATTCCAGATTCCCTTTAACTTCGAATAAAGAGAATAAAGAAAAGCGAAATAAAAGCGAATAAAGAGAAATTCAGAAGACAAGGGGGAGAGAAGGGTTATTGGTTTTCTCGTTGGATTATACTCGCTGTGACATTTTACCTTTCGCGAAAATACGCGTCAACACGCATATTTTAGGTGAAAAAAAAAAAAAAAGATTGTTCGACGATTTTTCCAGCTTAATTGGTCGACTGCGAAAACACTATTGCAAAATATTGTATGGAGGAGTTTGCTTTTCGATTCGTCGGAACGAGGCGAGAGGTGTTTTAGCCGTGTCGAAAGTGAATTATTAAGACGAAAGTGCAGAGATACTGGTGGTGGAAGCTCGATAGAGATTGGATTGGATGGAGCGTAAAATTTAGCGTGATCATTCGATTTATGATAGTTCACTGAGATTTTGGAAACGCTGCTTTTGGATGAGAATTAGGTATATTTTAATATTTTCATATTCATTCAACTTTTGTAAAAATTATTGAGAATATATTGTTTTTAAAAGTTATTAGGAATATACAAGATAAATTAAAGATAAAACTTGATATTTTTGGAAATATTTCGATATTGTAAATATTTAAAATTAATATTTAAATTTATGATATTTTAATAAATCATTGGGAATAATTGAACATAGATAAGTCTTAGTAACAATAATATTTTTGATTGATTAATTATGATAAATGTTTTAAAAAGTCTTATATCTGTCATAATATTCCTCAATAAAATAGAACCTGCAATCTTGCCATAATATCGAAAAAATCACAATGCATAAATCATATTTGTGGAATAATTATCCTAGCTGACAAAACTACCAACGAAAATATTAGGTTAGAAGATATTAGGAATAGAGAATTATTATATAATTTTTTCATAATTTTTTCTTTATCTTCTTTTTTTTTCAAATTTCTTAACTTTCTTTTAAATTAAATTATTCTTCCATTTTCAAAATTTAAGAAATTTCCAAACGATTTTCAATTAACAATTAGACAATTCTAACGTCATCTGATTAAAAACACTCGAAATCATTTAATCCAAATCTGATCTAAAATTTAAAAAAAAATAATTCCAATCATTTGTTTTTTAAAATTTCCATTTTTTAAAAATTTCATCAAGCATGGGGTAAAAATATCCCTTGATCAATTCTTATGGAAGAGAAGTAAGATATGCGCATGCATGAATTACCACTTCCTAGATTCTAGAAAATGCACACATCTAGGTAGTCCCTGGTCAGACGGTTCGTAATCGGGAATTTACAACTTTTCCTTGTGTTTCCTCGATCGAGGAATATCCCATTGCACACATGCTTGAAGACGATGGAACTGTCTGCAAACATTCTATCACATTTCGCGTATTTAACTTCGATCATTGACGAGGAATATGAGCAAACTTTTTGCTAACTCGTACGATAATTGATTGCTCTGAAAGATTACATCATTTGTTTTATTCTTTTTGTCATTTAGAATATTTTTAATCGATGGATAATAATTTTTCTTTCTTTGGAATTTAATAAAAGGAGAAGGAAAAAGTTTACATGTGGATATCTAATAATACTTTTTGAATGAAAATTTAATTAGATAAGAAAGTTTTTGAGTATAATTGAAGAAATGTATATATTTTTTGATTAAGAACAAAATTTTGATGAAATATTTTTAATATATCTTTATATTATATGGTGTAAAGTGGTAAAGGATACGTAGAAATAGTTTCAAAGCAATGCTATAGTTATACTTTAACTTCGGTTTCATAATAGAATATTCAGTTCAAAGTAAGATTAAACTTCGAAATAGTATTCTACTCTTTAACCTGTCCTATCCTATCTATGAATTATTTGAAAATCGTGAATGTTTAAGGGATTAAAATTTCTATTTCCTTACAAAGTTTCTCTTATTTTAAAAATTCAGAACATATAATGTTCAAATTTAATTTTAATATATTATTCTATTATTTTTATGGATTTTTTATGGATAAAAAATAAATATTTTTGTTGAACTATTGTTATATATCCATGAATGATAAAAAGTTAAAAAAATATTGGACAATCTTAAATTCTTCTTAAAATAATATAATCACAAGGATCACAAAAAATAGATTTAATTATTGGAGAAGATTTGTTCTCTGAATCCAAAGTAGTTCTCAAATCTCTTGAAATACTCGAATTAACGATGTGAACTTTGTCATCTTTTGTAATCCGAGACAAATCAAATATATTTTACGTGCAAAGCTGTTAAAATAAAAATTCATAGGTCGTATAAAAAAGATATATCAAAATTGCAAAATTTACAAGTACTAGAAAAAAATTGGAAAATATAGAGAATTATAAAAAGAATGACAAAAATAGAAAAATTGCAATTTTATTTTCATTTTATTAATCCTCTTCGATTCGATTCAAAAAATTTCTTACCTCATTTTATATGATTGCTGTACATGAGGTAGCTTATGGAAAAAGTTTTCCATTACTCAGTGTACACTTATTATGATTCATCGAGAGATTTTCATGCATAAGACGAGCGATCATTACACGGTTTCTCGCTTACCAGTTCAAAGGTGACATAGCTCGCTTTCTGTTTGCAGAATGCGATGAAAATTGCATTTTGTCTGCAAGGTAAATCACGTTTGAAACTTTGTATCCATATAATTTGATCAGTTTTAATACAATCACATATATACACGTTACATATATAATACGTGTATTTTTAAAAGATAAATTTTATTCTTCTTATTAAATTAATTCTTCGTGAATAAAGATGGAAAATTTTTTTGAATTAATACTTTTAATTGAAAAAAAACTTTAGAATTGAATTAAAAAAAATTAGGATATCGTATATTAATATTACTTATTTATAATATTATTTATAAAATTTTATTAAACACATTTGACCAAATCATGATTAATAACTGCATTAATAATAATATATTAATATATTAATGTAATATATTAATAAAATCTATATTTGCATAAGCAATTTCGTGACAAAAATGTGATACAAATGTATTTCCAATAAATAATTTCGAAGAAACTCAATTTAAAAAATATATTACATTTTACACTACATAAAATAATATACAATTACACGTTTCTTTAGTTTACTATATCATATTATATTCATTTCATTCTATTTTACATGTTTCTTCATATTTCTGCACAATTTCCTCGTTTAAAGAAGAAACGCCAAACATCTCGAAACCAATCTCACCATACATCGCATGGAATCGATGGATTGAACGGAATTAACGAAATTAACCATATGTTTCAATACTTTTTCGATATTCGACGGGTTGATGTTAATAACAACGGACAGCCAATCGCGATTAAGCGAGCCATTAAAGCGTTAATTAACATCGACGGCCCGGAATCCTTTGTATCGTAATTGTTACCTTCGCTTCCCCCCCTTTTCCGGTGACGCATTAACACCGTATCGGTGACAAGCCGCGTTCAATTCGTCGAATAAAATGTCTGACATTGATTGAGACATCGCACGACCGCAGAATCGAATTTCATCAACACGTGTACACCATTAAAGCCCAAATGAAAAATAAACAATCTAATTCGTACGACTCGACGCGACGCGATTCGCTCCGTCTCTCCGCCATTTGGCTTTAGGATATCTTCAAGTGTGCATGTAAGAGGGACGATCGATATAATATTTCTTTTCTTCCTTTTTTTCTTTTTCTTTTTAGAATACTTTTTACTTTCAATGGAAAATCGAATTCGTTCGCTCGTAAAGGGGAAAGAGGGGACCCGTTTTCTACATGACAATAGATGTCAATAGGCTTTTATTATAGTGACGAGTAGGCGTATACTGGATGTATAAAACGTGGGGGTGGAAAATACTCTGGCTCTCATCAGAAGACGAAATTTGATGGCGAAACGAAAGGACGTAGGTCTTTCGTACGTTTCCCATTTTTCTTTTTCTTTACTCTCTTGCGTTCATTTTGAAAAGAAATATTCGTGTTATTCAAGGATATTTCATAGAAAACTTAAAAAAAGAATTTTTAATTATATACAGTTTGTTACAGTGTGCAGAAAAATTTGATTTTTAATATATCGTTATCATTCATCGTATCTATATTGGATATTCTTCTATGATGTTCTCTTATTAACGATAACGTAATCAAATACTATAAATGTGTTTCCAAAATTTATCACCCTCAAGTACAAATAAAACATCGACACGAATTTTCACTTTCGAGGGCGTCACGCAATAGATCAGATATCGAAATTCGAAATGCAACAGGATCTAAATGCCAATGAATTTAATAATAGTGGATAAGCAGAGCTTCAAATTCTTCAATTTCTTGTAAAAAGTATTTATTGCTTTTAAATATTACATATCTTT
Organism: Apis dorsata; assembly: GCF_000469605.1. NCBI lineage: Eukaryota > Metazoa > Arthropoda > Insecta > Hymenoptera > Apidae > Apis > Apis dorsata. The sequence continues at coordinate 33,661 of NW_006263502.1, forward strand.
TATACCTCATAGGTGTACACCTTAAAATTTGCAACTTGATTTTTCCAAAACGAATAAAATTACAATTGAAATTCTATTTAAAATCGACACTTTAATCATTTCTTATCGTAGAACGCTGAACAGCTTTGTAAAAATTTCGTTCCTCCCTCGAGAAAGAATTAATCTTTCCAAAATGTAAAAAATGGCGGGAAATTCAGGAGGATTCGAAATAATCGAAAGCGAATCAATGGATAATTATTTATAAACAATTGTTCAACGATAATAAAATTTATCCCATACATCAAACTTCGTGAAAAAAACGAAACACATAAATAAAATACGATAATGAAATTTAAAAAACCAAGCTTCTCATACTAAATCTTTGAAAAACACTGAATTTATACCATCCCCTATATGTCTACAACGCAATAACATCCTCGTGGTTTAATAAAACCAAAAATAACGCTTGTAAAATAAAATAAAATTCTATTCTCGACGCGATCGTTTTCCTTGACAAATCAAACGAATTCCGAAATCCCCGCCGATTATCCGACTCGCGATTAATTTTCCATGAGAATCGAGGGGGAGAGAAGGAGAGGGATCGAGTGCGAATGCGGCCAAGTTATCGCGTAATATACGAAAGAGAGATTGTCAGATAACAGGATATACAGTTTTATTGGGTCAACGATGGGGCCACGCGCCACGTCCACGTTTAGGATACGTGACGATTGCCCGGTCTGTGCCGGTGTCGATTCACACGAGGCTCATCCGACGGACGTGTCGCGTGAAAACTCGGAACTAATGACACAAACGATATCCCATTAGGAATGGAGAGAGAGAGAGAGAGAAAGAGAGACGGTTGATGAATTATGTTTGAGAGGAGGAGGGAAGGAGGATGGCGGTCTTTTTTATCTTTCGCCCCGTGGGAAAGAGCGTTGATATCGTAAGAGTAGTTAGATTGTAAATCACCTGTCGATACCATTCGCGGGCAGCTGGGATCGTTCGCGCCGATCTTGGCGCGCTAATAAGTTTCGGGTGATCGATAAAGAATGCGTGGGCGGTTGGGACGAAGGAGAACGAAAGATGGCTCGTTTCGGATTTTCGATGATTCTTGGGATCTTGTTAGAGAGATGTGGGGTGTGAGAGGTGTGGGATGATGGTAGAATGGTTGAATTGTAATTGGTTTGAATAATGTTGAAGTTTGGATGAGTATGGGGGTTGTTTCGTCATGACCTTTTACCGGTGTTCTATTTGCGTTATTTATTTAATAAGGATTTTAAATTTGCGGGAAGGAGTGATAATTCATTACACAGAAATTGTAAAAGTTGGCCGTATTTAGTATGGAGGAAGAATAATTTCTTTGATTAATCTACTTTTCTGGATTTAATTTAAATATGGTATTTTTAAATTGAATAATTATTCATAAGAAGAAATATAGACAACTTTTTACACAAATGTAAGTTCAAGTAATTCTAACGAAGAAATAGAAGTGAAAATAATGTTTAAAATTATTATATTATTGTAAATATGGAATGATTTTTTAAAAATATTAATCTTCTTGTATATTTAAATTCTTCTTTTGTTTCTAATATTCAAATAGATCAAGCTGCATGCACATTACATAATAAAATATGTAGAGTAGAATTAATAAAGCATATAGAGTTTAGAAAACTTTGACCGATCACCAAATGCCATGACCAAGAAATTTCTTCGATTTTTCTTCAAAGTTTTCCCATGATCTATCTATATTTTTTCCATTTAACCATCTGCTTATCCAAATAGAGAAATCCATCATTCTCGATATCATTTCTTCTATAATGCAGAATAATCATTACAAAGAAAAATAAATATTCGAAAATTTCCTCTTCATAGATCATATGCAGATGTTGAATCACTTATTTGAGAATAATTCTATGTTCATCATACCGAAAATCCAACTTTCCAAATTTCTCACAAAGCATTTCCAGCAGGTCACTCTGTCAAGAATATTCCTTTAAAAACGATTCTCTCGCGAAACATAATGTCAAAATATCGTGTAACACGATTCAAAGGATTTTAGTCTTCCTGTTGGACAATGCAGTTACTTTCAACGTAGTTTCATGTGTTTTTTCTTATAGATTTCTTCACACAAAGTGAATGAAATTCGATCTAATTTGATAGAACGTTTCGAAAGTTTTATTTTAACAAGTATAACAATAATTTTTATTGTAATTATAATATTTAATTGTAAAAATTGTATTAGATACAATTTGTAAAAAGAATATCTAAAGATATAATAAATGGTGCGTGTATAAGTATGAAAATTTTAATGCTATTTACAAAAATATTAGATTTTAATTAAAAAAAAGCATATGGTTAGATTCTTACTTTTGCAGATTGTTCTAATGCAGAGATTTTTCTAACATTCTAAATAATTAAATTTATCTTTTTGGCAAATTTTGCTTTCACGTTGTATTAATTTTCTTATTATAATAATTTTATATATATGTGTATTTTTTAAACTTATAAAAATTTTATAAAAATACCATTTAATCTTAAATTCAAAGTGAAAGAAAGAGCAATTATTGGCACGAATACTTAATTAAATTTCAATTTAATATCTCTCTGTCGAATTTAAGAATTTAATTTCTGTAATAATAAAAAATAAAATCTCTGCAATTATCAAAGAATCAATGATTCTTCTCACCACCTTTTTCATCGTCACCCTTCTTGTACGACCATTTCTTGCCATCTTTATGATCTTTCTTTTCCCCATGCATATTTTTATATTCGTGATGACTATCCTTGCCCTCGTTAACCTTATAACCTTTGTCCTCATAATGGTGATCGCCTTTCGCGTACTTGCCTTCTTTACCGTACTTTCCCTCCTCGTCGCCTTCGTTATGGTGTCCCGATTTATAATGGCCACCCTTGGACATTTTGTGCTCGCCATACAGCTCACCTTCCTTCTCCATATCCCCATCTTCGTGAAATTCGTCGAAGAATTCCGTTCGCTTTTCGAACTCATCCTGAAATAAAAAAAAAGAAAAGAAAAAAAAAGAAGAAGAGAAAAATAATATTAGAAAGTAATATCAATCGAGAGAAGAAAATTGATTCACTCCACGTAGGATTTACCTTTTCGTGCACCGAGTGTTGTCCTTTGGTATTGTAACCCTTTTGATGCTCACCCTTCTCGTCGAATTCCGCCTGTTTCTCGCCTTTCTCGTCCTTTTGATGCTCCTCGTGATAACCACCCTCTTCCTTGTGCTCTTTCTCATCGCCATCCTTCTCATCGTAATAATTGCTCTTCCGTTCCTTGTCTTGATGACCCTTATTGGCTTTCTCGTTCTCGTCCCAGCTCTTATAGACCTATAAAAAACACAAATTAAACACATAATAACTTCCTTATTAATGTTTTGGTATTCACACATCGATATTGAATTTAATTAATATTTTCTTCGTCACTTTTCTTCTTCATTTACCTATCTTTTAGTAGGTATTTTAGTTATCTATCCTATCTTTTAGTTATCCTTTTATTTACCTTTTATTTATCTTTTAGTTAGGTATTCTTATAGGGAATCTTTATTGTTCACGAAATAATAATAAATTCGAAGAAATAAAAAAAAAATTCAAAAAAATATCGATAAAATTTACTACGTGTATGTAGATTTTTAAAAATTGATCGATCGAAACATAAATATTGAATATTGGTTGATCCATTGACATCTCCTACCTTCTTTCCCTTCTCACCCTCGCTCTTATGATGTTCCTGTTCCTGTTCCGTGGCTCCACCCTTCTCAAATTTCTTCTCACCACCCTTCCCACTTGCGTCATCTGCTGCACCCTCCTTCACACTCTGATGACTTTCATTATCGTGCGTGCCATCACTTACAACATCCTCCTCCTCCTCCTCCTCCACTTTATCATTATACTTGTGAGCGTATCTTCTGTATCCCTTATCTTCATACTTTTTATACCTTTCAGAACTATCCTCTTCAGTTTCAGGCAATTTTCGATTATTCTGTCGATCTTCAGTCTGATGATCTTCGTCTTTACGAATTTCATATTTCCTGTTTTCGTCGTTTTCGGAAGTTGTGACCACTGTCACGTCATCTGAGGATGCTTTCTTAATTTCTTCATTGTCTTCCTTCGTATTTTCTTTGTCTTCGTTCGAATCATCTATTTTTGATTCATTTTCGACAGTGGACTTTACCTCAAATTGTCTCTGTGGCGCCATTGTAGGCAACAATGGCGGATAGTAGTACATGTGACTAGAGGAATACAGATTGGATTCTGTGGAAGGTATTGGAGTGGATACAATTGGATTCATTGAATCAATAATCGCTGGAATATTTTTATACGAGTTCGATTGAGTCACTGATGAAGCTTTGAAGGATGGATCTATATCTGATTCACTAACGTATTTTTTATTGTTATATATTGGTTTGTTTGTCGAGCTTTCATTCTCAAAGAAATCATCTCTCTCAGTAGTTTGAACATTTTTATAAGAAGGATTGTCTCTATTTGGTTTAAAAGATTCATTACGATCAGTGGATGTAGAAGGACTGCTCTTTACTGTAGAATTTTCTTCTGTGTCTTCGTATAATTTTCTCTTCGATTCAGACGAAGAGATTTTTACTGGATCCACTATCTTTGAATAATCTTTCGAGTAATCATCGTTGATCTTCATAGCATTTGAATAATTTCTATCAGAGACGTTAGAATTTACTTCATCGAATTTTTCTAAATTACTCTCCTGACTTTTCTCAGCAGATCTGATCACAGATGAAAATGGTTTAGGCTCAGCATTGTATTTGATCTGCAAGCCCAATTTCCTCGATTTGTTTTTACCTTCATCGTTAATCGATTCTTCAGCTCTTGGATAATTATCAACATTTTCTAAGAGTCTAGTTGCTTCTTGCTTCGTTAAAGATTTATTTTTCATTCGTTTACGCGTTTTCTTCCTTTTACTTGCTTTGGTTGAATAAGAAATATCACTTGGAGATGTGGTAGGAGAAGAATTTGACGTCATATGAATTCTAGAGGATTTACGTTTGAAAGTTGTGATTGGGTACTTGTACTCCCTGTTTTGAGATTTTGGATTTTGCTCGGTTTTCAGTGATTTTGGAGCGTGTTGGTTGGCTCTAGTATCGTATTGTGGAGTTATTGTTATTTTATTGGGTTCTATAGTTCGTGGTACTTCGTAGTAAAGACTGGTAACATCTGGAGTTACTGGATTTGTATTTTCATTACTGTAAGTTATAGTATCTGAAAATTAACGTTTTATTATTTTATTATAAGCTAAAAATTAAGAAGAAATTAAGTTGGTGCAATAAAAATTTTCAATATTAAAATTCATTTGAAGAGATAATAAAAAATTAATAAAATTCGTTATTTTGTTTTTCACGTTTTAATCAATATTTTTATCAACTATATAATTCGAACACTATTAAAATTTCACAGTAATAATTATTACTGTAATACAAATAAAAAATAATAACTCTTTTTTAAATATAAAAAGTAACAATAAAAATAAAAGCTAATATTTACGATATTTTAATTATCACTTTTAATGTCAATATACTTAATATTTTAATTATTCATTTTTTGCTTACCAAGATTATCATTAAAAGTATCCACAATTTTCCTTTTTTCTTTCTTATTAATCTTCCGTGGCTCGTATTCCACGATAGATAAAACGTGCTCTAAATTTTCCAAATCCTTCACGTTATCAACGTTCACCATCGCTATATTCGATGAATCCACTCGTTGATCCAACGTTTCATCGTTATTCCTTTTTTTAGGAATTACATTTCGAGTCTCTACTAACATCAAAATTTTGTCATTAATTTTTCTAACATTATCGCCATTTAAAAATTCCGTTTCTCTTGGAGTTGTAAAGACTGTTCTCCTTGTTCTGTCGATTTTTGCATTTATTGTCGTCCATCTTGTTCCCTGCATACAGATATTTAAAAATAATTAAAAACAATGAAGAAAATCAATCATAATTTCCTTTAACAGAATCTTTTTACGCAAAATTTGTCAGGATAATTTTATTTTAATTTTATCTCATTCAGAATGAAATATATTAATTTAATATTGTATTAAATTTATAATCTTTTTTTCTCTGCCTGAAAAGTTTTTCATGTTTTTAAATCAGAAACATTTAATATTTTAAAAGTTATTTAATTTATATTTTAACAATAGGATATTGTAATATTAATTTTACAAATAAAATATGTAGTCATACGTTTCAACGAATAAAATTACTTTAAAAATATATAATTTACGAAAACGTCCAAAAAGTTCTAATTAAAATTATACACTTTTAATCCTCATAATCAATATCCTTGTGATCACATTTTTAAGAAAAGTGTATCATAAAGAGGTTTTGTCAGAAATCTTCAAACAGGATTAAATATAAAAAAATGGAAATTATAAATTACAAATACTTCTAAATATTTCCACCCCTATTAAAATATTTAAATCAACTTTGGAAAAATAATAGCCTCCAGTAGTTTTTACCAAATTCCAATCTTTAAAAGTTTAAAAAAATCACATATGTATAATACACAATTTTAAAAATCAAAAATTCAAGATAACATTTAACATTAATAAGATAAAATAAAAAAAAACGTAATTTATAGAAAGATATGGATAACTTTACCAGATAAAACAACAAAAGCAAGAGGCTGACAGCCCATGATCCAGGGATTCCCATTTCTCGTCGGGCACAGGACGAAGACTGAGCTGTGTTTCGAATCGAGCTAGGCAATTATATCAGGTAGTTTCTCGATCTCAAGAAAACAATCCTCGAATGATATGACAATTTCACACCGATTAGAAGGCGAGATTTAACCGATCGAAACAGTAAAGCCGTCATTCGATTATCGATCAATCGCAAGATCCTTTCGGCTTCCTCCTTTCTCTGCCCATAACACAATATAACATTGTTGCACAAGATAGTCGCTCGGCCGAATCGTGGTAAGTATCTTGAGCTCAATCGAATGAATTACGTAAGATTTTGTGTTTATCCTTCCCTTTTCTTCTCATTTCTCTTTAATTTTGCTATTTTTTTCTTTTCTTTTCTTACTTTATAAATATGGGTTTCAAAAATATTGGGCCATATTGGATATTTCATGAACAATTCTATATAAAAAGAAAGAATTTTTGATATTACTTTAATTTGGAAATATCAGTTTAATTTGATAAGAAAATATGACAGTAAGTATAATTTTTTTTTCATTGATTGATAATTTGATTTTATTTATATTATATTATATTTTTTTTTCTCAAATCTTTGTCTTCTGATATGAAGAAAAGATTAAAATATCGTGTTTTATAATTAAACAATTAATTAGAATAAAAATAGAAAAAATTTATATAATATAATAAAAATATAAAAGAGGAGGTTGCAAATGCTTATGAATAATTTGATGTTGTTTCTTGTGACGAAAGAAACGAAACTATTAACTCGCGTTTAATATACCTACTTTCTATTTTAATTTTCCGGTGTACGTCGTTTCTTGGTAAATGGAATACGTTAAGTTGCAATTTAAACCGAAGTTATGGTCAATTCGAATAAAGATTTCATTCGAAAAGGAGTTTATTGGGTGATCTTTCAAGAATATTATGCAATTAATTCAAGGATATTATGTATTTTATGCATTTTTTTATTGATTACATTATTTATTCAATACTGATACTGTTCAAATTGAAATTGCAATGGAAATTTAAATTTTGATATCAAAAATTAATATGATATCAATATGATAATAAATATTAAAAATTGAAGTTTAGGTAGAATTATACATTTTCGTAATTCTTTTTTATGTAAAATTAATTCAAATGATAGAATAATAAATATATTTTTCCAAAGCATAATTTTTTTTCAATATCTTTAAAAAAATAATAACTAAACCAAATGTAAAACATATTATTTTTAACCCCTTTTCTATATTAAAATAAAATTTACATTTTATTTAATATCTGTTAAAAATAATTAATAATTACCATTTTTCCCATTTTTTCCCCCTTTAACCTTGCATGGATGGAAATAAAAAATAAAATCATTAATCGTAACTACGTTTGTAAAAAGTTTGTTCCCAAACAGGGAGTGTTTTATGTTTAAAAAGAGGGAAACTTCTTATAATAAACAGAGAATTAAAAATTTTGTAATGATTAAATACGCCTGACAAATCGATTTGTTTCACGTTTATTATGTAACGAATTCCTTTTTCCATTCGACAAGATTCACGATTCTGTTAAAACGACGAATTAGTTTAATAACATTTATTGTGATTTATTTCGTAATACGTATCTTGATTAATTATGCACAACCCTCGATGAATCGAATGACATGATCGCGATCATGTCATGATATTTAATTTCAATCGAATTATCAGAAAATCGTATATAAATTCAAATGATATAACAAATTTGTCTGTTTATTTATTTTTGGAATTTAAATATCTCTTTATAAATATGATAGGAAAAAGATTTATTTAAAAAACGAGAATTTTATCTTTTCTTGTAACGTTTTTTGCAAGACAAATATTAATATAAACAGTCAATATATATTTTAAATGGGAATAATAAAATATGTTATATTTTGATTAAAAGGAAAAATTATATTTCTTTGTGAATATTTAGAAGATTCGCTTATATAATCATTTTTTATCTTTCTTTTTACCAATTATGTAATCTATACAATTTCTATTCTAATGAATTCAAATTTCAAGCGATATTAAGAAATTAGACGGAAATGAAATGACACTTTATTTCTGTTACACCATACCGTTATGTATTACAATATTTCTCGCTTCATCAAACGTTAAATTTAATAAACAAGCCTCAACCAAGATTTTTGCATAATAACTTTTACATCATATCCTATTCATTAAATTTCCATTCATTTCTAATAGTAATTTTTTCTTTGTTTCCAGCGTATTCCTCTTGAAAACTTACCTTTAATATTCACATCAGGTGAGCTTCGAAACACTTTTCAAACACGTTCAATGTGAAGTCAATATATTGAAAAGAAGATACTCCTGACTGATGAAAATTTTTGCATAAAATGGTGAAAAATAAACAAAACCAAAAAAAAGAAAAAAAAAAGAAAATAAAGATAGAAAAGATTTTCGTGAAATTATGATAAGTTTTCCAAAAAAATTTCCTCCTTCATCGATTCTTGTCCAATGAAAGTGTTTTGTGTTGAAATAGAAGAAAGAGAGAGAGAGAGAGAGAGAGAGAGAAATTCTGGAATTAATTCTTAGTGGAACGAGAAACGTCAAAAGTTTGTGACGTATCTTCTTAAAGTGAACTGGTAGGATGACATTCATTAACTAGCTGGAGGCGCAATCTTCGGCTCATCTAGGGATTTTATTCGATTCATGGAGGACTGACCTCGTTTACGTCGTGAATTTGGTTGAGAAATTAGTCTTTGATCTTTTAAGGCTTCGCTTCTGGATCTCGTGTAGGCATATTTTAATTTTCATTCGTTCTTCGTTTTAATTTCTTCCTTGATATTGGGAATAAAATGAAGAAAATTGATCGTGAAGCGAAAATACGTTTGGAAAAAATTCTGGAATATATATTCATCATTTTATTTAAATTATACAATAATTCGTTAAATCAAATATTTAAATCTTGTTTCAATAAAAATAATAAATCTATTACGAAATAATAAATAAGAATAAAATTTCATTGGAATTATTAATAATTTGTTTAAAGAATTCTCGATTAAATTCTCTTTGTAACTATTAAAATCATTATTTCTTTATAGGTTCATATTACTTCATTATATATGCAATTTTAAATATATAATAAAATATATTAATTATTTCACTCTTTGAAGATTATATAGAGAGTTTATTATAAATTGGTATATTTCTATAATATATTAAACATCATTAAACTTCATTCATTAAAATATATCAGTTTTACATTTTGAACGATTCATTTTTAATAAAAACTTTTTCTTCTTCCAACTGTTGAAGTAAATTTTATTGTTAAACATTATCCTTAAATAACATTTTCATAAGATTTTTATTACGTTTAAATAATAAAACTGTACCACATTTAAATATATAAATGATAAATGATAAAAAACTGCAGAGAAATCAATTTTAAACTGTACTACGTCTGACCATATACAGTTCATTTCCCTTCATATTATTTTCTACTCGCGCATGCATCTTTCCTTACTCCAATTAAGCACATAATAGCTATTAAAATATTCAGAAAAAATTACCAAATAATCGATATTTCAAAATTTCTTTAAATTTTCCAAGAAAAAACCAACAAACTTAAAAAAATTTAATTCAACTCAATATCGAAATAATTCTTACATTGTAATATTAATAATAAATTAAACTCTTGAATTAAAAGAGACATTAATACTACTATTAGAAAAAAGAAAAAAGTGAAGAACAATTCGTAACCCTTTAACCAGTAGAACAAATCATGTCAATCGTATCGATCGCTTTAAACGAATCGGAAAATCCTTTTTCCAGAAACTAATTAACCTTCGAATAACCCTTGAATAAACATTCCTCGCGATGAAGTTCGATACCTCGACGTGTCTGGTTTCCTGTCGAGGAAAATAGTAATGGTTTCTCGAATCGATATCATGCCCGTATTCATACAGCGACGCGACAATGAATCGCTTTAGCGAACCGTGGCCAATTTTACGCCAAGATTTTCACTTTTCACGCCGAGATACCTGTCGCGAAAGAGAGAACGAGCACGAATTCTCGGTTGATCGGGTAACGTGATCGAGAATTATTTATTTCGTTATATTCCTCCGTCTCGTAAGGATAAGGACTCTTTGACACGTTCTATTGTGGCGGTGTTACGTTAACTGTTCGACCTCATCTTCGTAATTCTGTGATTTTTGCAATTTTACGAAATTTGTACAAGCAATATTTCACATGGATATAAATTATTTATATTTTTATCGTATTTCTTGCACGATGAAGAATAATAGACGGATGAATTTTAGTTTTTTATTGCGACAATGATTTGATTATTTTTAAAAAGGATTTTTTTTACCATTTTTGCAATTTTGCAAAGTGTAAATTTCTTGTAAGTGTAAATTTTAAAAAGAGATTAATAGGTAAAAAAAAAATAGAAATTTAAAAGATTTGTAATATTTGAAATTAAAATTTTGATCAGTTTAAAAATTGGAATTTTTCTAAAAATTCTAGTTTCACAAGTAGAGTAACGATTCAATTTCAGAAACACAATAGCAGCTCAATTTCCTATATTCCATTCCTGTTGTCGTTCTAACTATAAATATTGATAAATATTTAACTATAAATATTCTGAAATATTCGATAGTAAAAATATGAACGATATGCCCAAATATTCGAAATTCACAGAGAAAGTTATATTTCACGATATCATCAACGTTTCAGTGTCATTATCTCGTTTCAAATGTATTCCATTAAAGCTCACAAAAGCCAAAAGATACAAAAAATTACTTTCTCGTCCCTGTCGTATAATTTTATCTACAAAAAGTTCCATAATTTTTTTTAACAGGTTAAAAAATTTATTATCATTTGAAACATTCGTATCCAATATCATCTCTTATATTGTATTAAAAATATTTAAAAATATAGTAAAATTCAAATGGATGAATGAAAATATGTGAAAATCTTCTTCTGTGATACTTATATACTTATTATTTTAATTCCAGTTAAATATTTTTTAATGAATTTTACTTTTTCCTCTTCTTATTTATAAAAAGTTCAAAAGTTCTGATAATTTCACTTATTTTCAATACTACTTTTTCAAATTTCCAACAATCCATTCACTATTCTTCTGCATACAAGCATTATTTTAAATTTATATAGAAAGAAAGAATATTTTGTGTTGATATTTTTTTTGAAATTTTACTTAAATTTACTAAAATTATCTTAGGAAATTGAAAAAGTATTAACAAATTAAAATAAAATATAAAATGTGAGCAATTGAATTTTCAATATTTTTTAAATAACATCGTTTTAAATAACATATTTTCTTGCTCTCTGCCAGAAAAGCACTTATCAAAGCACTTATTAAGACCATCGCCTCGAACAGTGAACGAACAGACACAATTCCATACACCTGCAACAGCTATTTACGCACGTGCTTTCTGTTTCCACGTTCGATTATTTCCTCTCCGGGTTCTTATGTATTTGCTCTAGAATTGTGAGAGCTGCAACGTGCTTGGTTTTCTGAAGAATTTCGTCACGACAAAAGTTACCAAGAAATTGCATATAGATTAAATTTGCTGATCGATTAATTTCGGTTTGGATGAAAATCAAAAAAGTGAAAATAAAATTTGATATTATATACATATACATATATATAGATAAACGTCTAAATTATGATTTTATTGAATGATTTATGATAATTTACATATGAATAAAAAATATGTATATTTATATAAATTTAAAATTTTTTGTAATATATTTTTTTCTTCTTTTTTTATTTTTTTTTCTTATATTCTTAATATTATTTTAAACAATATTATCTTTAAAAAATTCCAATGTAGATAGAAATAAGTTTCTTTAAATGTAAATATTCATCGTTATGACTAGTTGTAGAATCAATCTTTTAAAGAATTAATATTTGCACATTAGTAAAACTAAGTACTAACATATTTATATGGCTGTAATTGGCTAAGCATAAATTATTATATGTGATACATATTTAAAAAAACATACTTCATCATTTAAAAATTTAATGACCACTACTGGCGAACCATTTTTTCCCCGATTCGTGTCCACCCTTCTTTCCATATTTTCTATCATGTTGATGATGACTGTTGTGACCTTCATCGAGCTTTCGACCTTTTTGCTTACGATGATGATGGCCCTCTTCATGATGCTTCTTCTTACCATGATGATGCTGATGTACCAATTAATATTAAATTTAAAGAATTTGTTATATATTTTAGGTTATTTATAAAATATTTTACAAAGATTTAATTGATCACTTAAGAAATTTTTGAAATGTTGATAAAATGTTTGTAAAATTTATAGAAATTGACAAACCTCGCGTCGAGCAGAATCTGTGTGTCCCTTCTTCTCGTGTCCACCTTTCTTGCCTTCGTGTTCGTGATGATATCCGCCATGTTTCTCATGTTCCCCATCCTCGTGATATTCATCATAAAAATCATGTTTCTTTTCGTATTCATCCTGTATATATATATATATTCATTTATTCTTCTGTTTCACAATTTTTTAATTAAATTCATCTTTAAAAAATGGAAATTTGGAAACAATCGTTTAATAAAATTAAAGAAAAATTTGTATAGAAAATTATTTAAATTAAATTAATGATTTTTTTTATCTAAACCTTTTTGAAGACACTGTGCTCTCCTTTGGTGCTATAACCTTTCTGATGTTTGCCCTCTTCGTCGAATTTTGCACCTTTGTCGCCTTCCTCGTCCTGATGACTTTCATCATAGTGATCTTCCTCTTCGTGTTTCTTCTCTTTTTCCCCCTTCTTCTCGTCGTACACTTTCTTGTGATCCTCTTTATCATGGTGACCCTTCTCACCTTTGTCGAATTCGTGGAAGACTTTGTAACCCTGTTTTCGGATATATGCACATACAAATTACATTCATGAGATAATGAAAAATTAATATAAAAGAAGAATTTTTTATTTTCCTGTCATCTATTCCAATATTTCTTCTATTTTTTTCTATTTCCAATTCTTTTCTTCTACTATTTATACTATTACACTATTATATTATTTCTTCTATTATTATATATTTGTCACATATCTTCTATTCCATTTCTCCATTTTTTCTTTATCTTATTACTCTATTATTTTCTAAAGATATACAAAAATACCATTATCAAATTGACAATATTTATTAAAAAACTAATCTTTATTATCCAAGATTTCAGAATAAACAGTAAGACACTATAAATCGGATACACGAAAAAACTTTCGCGAAGAAATTTTCTGTTTTACGACAATATCGAGGGAATTTCGGACAAGTAACGAGTTCGTTGACGAATTAATTGCCGAAAATAAACGCGAGAAGCAATATCGGGGTGGCCTTACAAAAAGAGCGAAGGGTATTGTTACCTAAGAATATTTTCTCGGTGAAGAAAGAAGCGTCGTTCGACCGCTGCAAGGATATCGTTCGAGCAACAATGACCATATAATAAATAATCCCTCGAGAACATTGGGTGGACAGTAATATTACGGGTGATAAAAAGGGAAAAGAGTCTTGGGCGATGACGAGCGTGTGGCTGCAGGAGAAGAATAGTCTCTTGCTGATGGAGAAATTTGTTATAGCTGTGTGTGATATTGCACACTGGATTTTGAATTAATTAATTAAGAATCGAGTGATTATGTTATTAAAAAGTATAAATAATATTGATTTAATTATTATGCATGATGGAGAAGAGAATCGTTAGAAAATGTTTTATAATTTAAAAAAAAAAAAATGAATTATCATGGTACATAAATATTTTAATTTTTAAACTTGAACAAATTTCTGTAGAAGAAATGATAGAATTTAATCATATCTATATTTTTATCATCTATATAATACTTAATTTATCTATTTGTATAAACTTACGAATCTTATTTAACAATCCAATGAATTTTAAATAAATAAAAGCCATTTAAAAGATTATACTTCGCATATATTTTTTATTATATGTGGAATAATTTCGCAAAGACTTGTATGAATATGCAATTAAGCGAAATAGAATTTGATACAGAGATTTGTCCGAACAATAAAGTTATATAATACCTTGTCACCCTTCTCTTCGTCGAAGTTACGATGATCTTCCTGATACTCTGAACCACCACCCTTCTCCTCGTGCTTTCCCCCACCTGTTTGAATTAATTATCGAGTAAAGCTTTCCACTTCTTGCCAAAAGTTTCTGAAGGAATCCACCAACTCGATGAAAAGGTGGTGTTAATTGGGGTTATTAAGGTTTACCAAGTAACTATAAGGACATTCCATTTTAGTATTAATTAAGTCTACAGTTTCTCGCATTGAGGAATGGGATAATAGAAAGGTGAAAATGAACGAGAACAAGCCTTTGATCACTCAAGTGTTTAAAATAATTTGGAATTAACGTAAAAATGAAAAAAAAAGACTTTCTTTCTTTCATTATATTTTTAAATAGTTTAAATTATTTTAAAAAATTGTTTTAAAATAATTCTGTTTATAGAAAAAATAATTGGATAAATTTATAAGTGTAAATCACTTTAATTATACTTTAATAAATTAATCTATTGCTTTGCAAAACTTTAATTAAAAAAAAAAGAAAGATTGCTCGAAAGATACTCATCTCCATGCTCACTGGCAGCAGCCACGAGGTCCTTCCTGTACCGGAAGTTCACAGGAACCTTCACCATCTTTCCATCACCAAACGATTCGTCGACAAAAATCAAAAAGCTTATCAAAACTGTCAAAAATTTTGCACAAGTAATCGACACCATGCTAAATTATTTAAGATAATCGAATAAATATGACGAATCTTGAGAAAGGATTTTGTTATTCCATGATAGGAATGAAATTGGACACTGAAGATCGCCTTGATTCGAGACCACGGATTTATTCATAGCGTGGCTCCTTTTTCAAATCGTTTTTCTCTTCTCTCTCTCTCTCTCTCTCTTTATGCTCGACGATCACGTTTTTCTCACACGAAGAAAGTAGCCGCATCCGTGGAAAAAGATGCTTTCACTTCGCGATTGATTCGCTTGACATCAATTGCTTGTTAAGCGGAATCGGTTTATCGATTGTCCATGGTGAAGGTTCATCGACATGGGATATTCCTTTAAACGCTTTCCCTCGTGTGCGGTTTCTTCGATCAAAATCGAAGAGTTTCTTTATAACGTTTGAAAGGGGATTTTATTTTTATTTTATCTCTCTTTGTATCACTTTGTTCGTTTGAAATAGTGGAGATTAATATTTTTGTGACAGAATGATATTTCATCTGCACAACAAAAAATTATAGGTATAAGTCATAAAGATTTGGATTTTTTATTATTAAAATGATCGCAATTAGAAAGATTATATTGGTGAAAAAGCGAAATAAGGAGAACAAAGAAAAATTAAAGGGGGAATATATATAATATAAATAATAAAAATAAGGATATTAATAGAAATAAAATAATAAAGAATGAAATATAAAATAAATTTGTAAATTAAGTCATTTCATATTCTTAACAAAATACGATGAATTCTAAGTCATTTTTTTATCTTTTTTATCTTGGTAAATCGTCTAACACCTAACGTGTTATTTTTGCGCCTGGAAAACGAGTTTCCAGACTGTTGACATTCTGCAGTTTCTTTCAGTTAGTACCACACGTCCATTTACTTTCCTTGTGTTTAACAATCCTCGACAAACTTCTTTTTACGTTCAATATAAGAAGAATAATTATAAGAAGAATAATTATTTAATACATTTATAATATATATATAATTTTATAATACTTTTATAATATTATAATTGAACATAATTAAAAATTTATCAATATTTGAAAAAATTATATAGAACAAAAACTAAAATTTTATGCAAAATTTCTTTCAACGATGAAATAAAAAGGAACTAACAATACTTAAAAAAACGAAGTTTTTAAGAATAAAAGATCGAATAAAAGATTCTGAAAGAAAATTTTAAACATAAAAATATATAAGAAGAATCTCAAACCAAGCAAAATTCTTAAAATTAAATGTAGCACAAAGCTTTATATTACTTAAGCTTAAATATACCATAAAAATATCGAAAGAAACGTAAAAAAGCGTAGGTATGAAAAAGGAAAAAATTTAAAAGAGAAAAATTCCAAGAAATAATATTCCTTCGCGAAATACCTGTTGATATCCTTCAACTGCAACTAATCGTATCGTAACAACCATCCTTCGAGCAACAGTGATCGAAGAGTTTGTAAGCAGAAGTTGGAAATGGAAGCTGAGATGGATCCATGATGGATCCACGATCGTTGAACACCCTCGTGGGTGCAAGTATTGTGCAAACGTCGACTGAAACGAGAGGAAGAGTGGATGGAAGCCGTAGTGTAAACAGCTGGCTGCCTCTTTTTCATCCCCTCGTTCCTCTCATAACTGGCGACCTGGTAAGTCTTAAGAGGGAACATTTTAATATTGGGCCCAGTTTAATGAATTTCGCAGTTGTAACTAGCCAGGTTGTACTGGATAATCGGCCTTAATATTGTTTGAATATTTTATCACTGCTTTGAGCTACTTTCTTCCAAGATGCTGGTCGTTTTATCGTTGAGTAAGAATTAATTAATTAATTCGAAGATGGATTGGGGAGGATGAAGAAGATATAAGAAGAAAAATTTAAAGGATTATTAAATTTTTGATAATTTGTAAAAATTTGCAAACGACATTTTTCACGTGGAAATTATTATCAGTTGAAAAGAAATTTGAAATTTTGATGAATGAGATAAAAGAAATTATTATGAGATTGTCTTGTTGGATTTTTGAGAATTTTTAAATTTTGAATGTTTGAGAAGCGAAACGAAAGAAGTGATGTTATTTCGAAATTTTTTTTAACTCTTGCGAAGTTCAAAATCATATTGAAAAATATTGGGAATATAGATCACCATTTTCCAAAGAATTTATCAATTATTATCGACATATGGTAGCAAACTTTCCTTGAAATATTGCAATTTATCTTTTATCGCGGACCAAGTTTCATTGAAGGTTAGATGGTGAAGAAATCGATTTGAAAGATTCACGAGTTAAGGATATCGTAACTTTTAGTGGCTATAAGAGAAAATAATCCTGGTAAGAGAAGAAATCCTCTTGTATGAAAAGAATATCAAGGGCGATCTCGTTTCGCAAATACAACGATGAAAAGCATTAAAAGAATTTTTTTGGAGAAGAGAAGAAAGATGAATTCGATCATATTGTCCTCGTGATACTTCTTTATATCGCTTGATATTTATACAAAATTTTAAACAATCAAATGATCTTATCGTTGATATTAGAACTCGTTTGAAGTCATCGAACGATCTTTTATTTGAAGATCTAAAAATCATAAGAAGTTATTGAAAATATCAATAAACAAATTACATTAAATATTTTTTTTATACTCAAAGAAATCTACGAAAGTTTAATCAATCTATTCGTATCTTTAAAAAAAAAAACAAATAGAACAATTTGAATCCAAAGATAAATTATTCAAAATCCATATATAAAAATACACTTCGATACTTCTTTTGTTCAACAATTCTTCAAACTATTCAAACTACACTAAAGTCATCATCGTATCACCATCTTATTCTTTCATATCAAATCTTCTCAACTCTTTTCTTCCAATTTCTTACATCTTAAATTATCATTTACCATCTTTGTCTTCATCAATTTAAAAAATTGAAACCAAAAAACAAGAATTCGTGTAAAATAAAGATATTTTTTAAGAAAAGGATAATCATACCACATTTTTTTCGCCAACATATTATACCTACCACTATTCAACGGACCTTTGACGTAGTTAACGAGATATCGATAAGCAAATTAGTCTCGTATAGCATCGCCTTAAGCAATCGAGTAAATAAACAGGGTCTCGGTTAATACTCGTAATTCAATTTCCATCATCCGGTATATAAACGAAACCAGCACTCGACGCCATCGTTTGCCTGCAGACTTGGATAAATTCTTCTTCGTCACAAATAGATTCCGGTGCGAGAATATTTCGGTATTCCTTATTAATGAGTGTGCGGTGAAAAATAATAATAAAATCGAATCAAATTTGAAATTTATCCAAATTTAATATAAACAGGGATATAATCGATAAAGGTAGATTGAAGTGGAATCTTTGGAAATTGAAAAGTGAACGAGTACGAGATATTGTAATTGTTTTTAGAGAATTGTGAGGAATGGTGGTTGTGTAGTTGATTTGAATATTTTATACTTCAAATGGACGAATTTATAGCGAGCTTTGATTGATATACTTGAGTGTAGTAGAGATGATGTTGATAAATGAAATTGCATTCTTGATAATGATAAATGATTGAAATTTAAATATTATAAAATATTATAAAGCTGCATGCTTTTGGGTAACGATTACAAAAATATGAAATATTTATTGTATTAATTTTATTTTGATGAGTTTGCTTCTCCTAAGATAATCTTGTAATACTTAATCATATTTTTAATTTTTAATCGTTATATATTATAAACTTCGCTTCGATATTTCAAATAAAATTTTGCAATTACAAAATATTTAATTTACAATTTATCAAATATATTCTCTTAACAATTATTATTTCTCCTGTAACAAATTCACAAATTTAATTACACAAATTTTGATTGACAATCGATAATTCTAATGTTACCAATATTTTCTATAATTTTTTTTTTTTTTTTGCAATTCAATAATTATCGTTATCAATCTCTAAACATCTCTTTAAAACCGTAGTCCACAATGGGCTGTGAAAAGACAGAGAAAGAAGTAGAGGCTCCTCCAATCGAGGAAAACACCTATATGATTCACCTTCCAAAGCCACTCAATATAGAAGAAAAGAAATACTTATTAGCAGTAGAACGCGGTGATTTGGTAAATGTTAAAAGATTCATCCAATATGCCAACAAAAGCCACGTGAGTCCCTTGAAAATTCACTTTTTCCCTTTATTTGAGATCTATCATACTTCTTCATCTCCAATAATCCATTTTTTTTTACTTTCAGGGTAAATCAATAGACATCAATTGCGTGGACAGTTTGGGCCGTGATGCATTGTGCTTGTCAATCGATTCAGAAAATCTAGAAATGGTAAAATTATTAGTAGTAATGGGTATAGAGACGAAGGATGCCCTTCTTCGAGCTATTGATCAAGAATTTGTAGAGGCTGTTGAATTCCTGCTCGAACACGAAGAATTATTAACCATCAGTTCATTGGAGAATAATTGTGAGTGATATTTTATTTTTATATTTTGAATTTTTATCTTGAAATAAGAAGGCATATGAATATTGAAACTGTATAGAAAAGATTAATCGTGAATTGAACAGTGATTGTGAATTATTCAATTACAAAATTATATTAAATATTATTCAATCAATTTTTTTTCCATCTAGTTTTGATTTTTCAATATTTTTTCAAGATCGATTTTATTTTAGATAATCTTTCAGGTATTATACCTAATTATACCTAATTTATAGATGAGAAAATAGAAAATATATTTAATATTGGAAGTTTTCTATAAAATATTTACGTAATTTGCAGCTGAGAAAGAAGTGATCCACAGTTGGCAAAAGATCGATCCAGCCTCCGCTAGATATCCACCGGAAATTACGCCATTGATTTTAGCGGCACAGCGGAACAATTACGAGATTTTAAAATTGTTACTAGATCGTGGCGCCACTCTTCCTATGCCACATGATATTAGATGTGGATGTGCCGATTGTCTACGATCAACCATAGGTAAAACGAACAAATAGAAATAAATATCTATTTTCCTTTATGTGTCTGAATATCTTTCATTTTCCTCTCGATCGAGAAAATTTATTTATTTCAAGATTAAAATATATGAGTTTGTCTAATTATTTCACGAAACAAGGGATAAATAAGAGAAGAAATTGTTTAAAATTTTTGTATTGTAATCATTGATTGTTCTCTATTCTCAGGAGATCCATTGAGAATTTCGTCCACTAGAGTTTCTGAATACAAAGCATTGGCAAGTCCAAGTTTGATAGCTCTTAGCTCGCCAGATCCTTTGCTGACAGCTTTTCAATTGAGCTGGGAACTTCGAGAATTGACGATTGCCGAACCGGAAAGTAGAGGTGAATACTTGAAGTTGCGACGTCAGGTGGAAAGGTAAACTTTCCCCTTTTTCTTTACACATTTTCATTCGTAAACATTCAATAATTTCCCCGTTTAATTTTAATTACAATTTTTATATTTATTTATCTCCTTTTTTTATTTCGAATGAAAATTCTTGGATCATCAATGTACGATATCAATTTATTAATTTAAAAATATTTATAATATTCTGCATTATATATTACATTTATTCTATTGGATCTGCAAAGAAAAAAGAAAGAGTAATAAAATATAAATGAACCTTCCTTTAAATTGTACCTACCTGTGCAAATGTTTCATTTCCAAATATGAGATATTGAAAACTGGATTTCTGTTAATAATAAAATATATATATATATTTTAAATAACTTTCCTTTTCTTTTTCTTTTATCGTACAAGCGTTTCCAGTCGTTGAGAAATATTCTTAAAAGCATTGGTCGATTTCGTTTCGAATTAGATTCGCCGTTGATCTTCTGCAACAAGTGAGAACCACTACGGAGTTGCACACGATTCTCAACTACGATCCTGAGGACGATGCCAACTTGCCCCCGAAGCAGCTGGCCAGATTAGAATTGGCCATACAATATAAGCAGAAAACTTTCGTCTCCCATTCCCACGTGCAGCAACTGTTGGCAGCGATCTGGTTAGTTCGTTAAGCAACTTCTCTCGATTTTCCATATCCGAAATTGTCACGAACTTGACTTTCTCAAACTTTGTTACTCTTATTACATGTCCTGAAATGAGAATCGATTCGACTTGGTAATTGCGTTAAAAATATGTGGCATAAATTGTCGTACAATCAACTCTCTTAAATAATATTCAATATTCGTATGATATACTCTAGCTTTTTTATTTTTTATTGATTTTCACGAATCTTTCGTATTCAATGAATACGATTATATATATAGTTTAGTACAAAGGATTAACTATATTTATTGGCTATACTGTATTTGTTGCAGTTGTTAAAAAATATTTTAGTCTTTTTAAATAATTGATCTAATCTAATTACAATTAGATATTCGTAAATTGATTGTTTGGAAAGAAACAGAGATATCATTTCCATCTCGAATAATATTTTAATTAATAAATTATTATTAATGATTTTAATAAATTTTAAATGAAGAAATTGTAAAAGGAAGATTATGAAATCATATATATAAATTATTTCAAAATGATTAAAATTCTTGTAAAAAGATTAAAATATTATTTGAGAAAATAATTTCATGAATGGATGTCATTCTTCTCACTTTTAAATTATCTTACATTTACGTTTCATCGAAGGTACGATGGTCTACCGGGATTTAGACGCATGAGCTCAGGAAAAAGATGTGGAATTCTTGCGAAAACAGCTTTAATGTTTCCATTCTACTGTATAATGTACTTAATAGCACCAGAGTCGAAGATCGGACAATTAATGCGTAAACCATTTGTTAAATTCCTCGTTCACGCCTCTTCGTATCTATTCTTCTTGTGTAAGTTTTAATCTTTCTAAATAATTGATCTAGTTCATTTTCACAATTTAGACAAGATTAATAATTATCTTGAGTGAAGAAAAATTGTTGAGAATAAACTTGGACGTTTCAGTTATTCTAATGTTGGTATCTCTACGCGCGGAGATAGAAATAGTAAAATTATTCGGCAGCGATGAGACAATAAAAAATATGAATATAGAATTGACGAAGCAAAGAGGGGCAGCACCATCGCTTTTGGAATGCATTGTCATTCTTTATGTTATTGGATTTATTTGGCAAGAAATGAGAGAGGTATATTACCTTTATAATATATTCAATCTGTTCTAAATCTGTTTCTAATCAATTGACGAGGCTTCTTTTCATCGATTTCTGAAATGATTTCAATTTTTTCTTTCCTTTCCTTCCTTCGAGTTAAATTTGCATAGATTCTAGAGATCAAAATAGCATAAAAATTTCGATCGAGACTTATTTTCTTAAATTATAAGTTATAATGTAAATTTATACCAAATGAAACGAGACAAAATGACTTCAATTTCAATTTCAATCGCTTATAATTCAATAAATTGTCTATTTATTTATTGAATTATCGACATTTCTGTATACCAATTGTATTTATTACTTTAGCCTCTTGAATCGATTTTACAAAGAAATATATTAACATCCTGTATCAAATATTTATTATTTCATTAAAAATAGAAAAATATAATAGTTAAGCAGATAAAAGATTGAGAATTAAGATTTTTGAAAATCTTCCACGAGAAAAGAAAGAAAAAAATTATTAGCAGAAATATCAATCTTTAGAATTACATCAAAGAATACATTTAATTCGATTGATTCGATTTAAATAACTCGATTATAATTAAGAGATATCGAGAAATGTAATTCGATGTACAAATTTGAAGGCTTACATAGACGGATTAAAGGGGTATCTACGAGACATGTGGAACTTCATCGACTTCACTAGAAATTTTCTCTACATCGCGACTGCGATTCTTCGATTAGCCGCGTATCTTCAGCAAAAAGCGGAGATTAGAGACAATCCTTCGGCAGCTCTGATCCCAAGGGAGAACTGGAGCGATTTCGATCCTCAGTTAATCGCCGAAGGCCTGTTCGCAGCCGCCAACATCAACAGTGCCCTGAAATTGATCCATTTGTTCAGTATTAATCCTCACTTGGGACCTCTTCAGGTGATCATTCTCGTGAATTTTTTAAGTATTATAGAATACCATAGAACGAAAGATCAGAAAACAAAGTAGAAAAGAATGTACAATTTTTCCTCGCGCGATGATTAATTTTTGATCTCTTTTTTCGAAAAATATCTTTTTTCCAGATATCTCTAGGAAGAATGGTGATAGACATTGTAAAGTTCTTCTTCATCTACACGTTGGTACTTTTCGCGTTCGCTTGTGGCCTGAATCAATTGCTCTGGTACTTTGCCGAATTGGAAAGACAAAAGTGCTACGTTGATTTTGTTGATCCATCTTGGGACCCCGCGAGTGACAATTGTTTAAGATGGAGAAGGTAGATGATCAATGCATAAGTCCAATCTAATCGATTTAATCTCTCGATTTTATGGATTTTATGGAATCTTTATTTCATTGAATTGATACTTGATCTCTCGATTTTACAGATTCAGCAATCTCTTCGAGTCCTGTCAAAGTTTATTTTGGGCCAGTTTTGGCGGGATTGGCATAGAAAGTTTCGAACTCACAGGTAAATCAAAAACTTAATATAATATTTCTTTATGAATATTTGTTTTCTCTCTGTGTTTCGATTTTCGATCCTGCTCGTTTTATTTTTAAGGGATCAAGAGCTATACTCGATTCTGGGGCCTGCTGATGTTTGGTTCTTATTCCGTGATCAACGTGATCGTCCTTCTGAATCTTCTCATCGCCATGATGAGCAACAGCTATGCTGTCATTGAGGTAACTAAAAAAAAATATATTTTTTTATATTAATAAAAAGTATCGAATTTAATCCACTTCGATAAACAATTTAAACAATTCCAATAATTCTAATAACTCAACCTTAATTTCTAACGTTAATTCTTCCCCAATAAACTAGGAACGAGCAGACAAAGAATGGAAATTCGCGAGGACGAAGCTGTGGATGAGCTATTTCGAGGACAGTGGCACGCTTCCACCTCCATTCAACATTATCCCTCCCCCAAAACTGTTCCTCAGGTTGTGCGGCCTGCGAAAGATCACCAAGAAGATGAACGATTGCAAACGAACGCGCGATTCCAGGTAATGATCCTTCTTCTTTCTTCTTCTTCTTCCTTTAAATCCATTATCGACGCTATTTTCTAATTTTACGACCGGATTATTTCGCTTTTTTTTCAGGTACGGAGCCGTGATGAGAGCACTGATATGGAGGTACATCGTGAACACTCACTCTGAACAGGAGATGAATCCGGTGACCGAGGATGACGTACACGAACTCAAGTCGGATCTATCCTCGTGGAGATGCGAATTGTTGGAGATCTTGAGAAGGAACGGAATGGATATTGCTAGTGCTGACACGAAAGAGAAAAGTGAGTACGATTTAGATTAATTGTTATCTGTTATTTATAGGTTATCGATCGTAGAAAGATTAAGAAAGGAGAGAATTGTTGAAAAAAGAAAAATGTTATTTTTCTCCTCGAAAAATTTTTAAAAAATTATTCGTAGGTCGCTTCTAATCTCAGAATTCGCGTGGAAGATCAATTTTTTTCTTTTTTCCTTTTTTTTACCTATCGTATACAAGTTTTAGCCATGGAACTTTTTTGTAGGGATTAATGTAACATTCGATATTTCATACGAATATCGGTATATTTTAAAATGCATCGACGTGTTCGGCTAACATCGATTTTTTCGCATTTTTTATTTTAATATGTTGTAACGTTAATGTAGTCTTTGTATTTGTAGGATATTCTCGAGTCGATGCATCTTTATTCCTGACGTATTTTCATATCGTATTTTTATATTAATATATTCCAATGATATTGATAAATTAAGCAATAAATGAGAAAGAATATATTTTATTGGAATTGAAAAAAATCAATCGAAATTATGATATTTTTCAGAAAAGACTCGATTCATAATTTTTTAATAATTTTTATAATCGATATATATATATATATTATTAATTACAGATAGTCAGCTGATTCGTTTATTAAATTTAATCTTTACGAACGATTAGCTATTCTTGGCAAGAAGATGAAGGTATGGGAAAGAAGATTAATGAAGGATTTCCAAGTAGCAGTTCCGCTTTCTCTAGACGAGGATCAAATGGAATCTTTCCAGCAATCGAACGAAGACGAAGACAATATCGCGAAATGGAAAAGAATCGCAAAATTAGCCGTGTTACAATCGGCTAATCATCGTTGGAATCAGGTGGGAATCGATTAATTTTAAAATTACCTTAAATGAGATCGATATTTTTATTTGTTATCCGAGAGGAAGGTAATGAAAAAAATTCCAGGTATTGGACAGCGCCGTGAAAAGTTCACAGATTGGCAAAAGCACCAGTAAATCGTCTATTCAAAATCAGATAAGCTTGAAGAAAGCTATGGAGGAGGCGCAAAAATTGAACAATAAGAGTACATTGCCACCTGTATCACTTGCTGTGAAACTTCCTGAAACTACTGCTTCCACGATTCTTCATGTTCTACATGATACGGTCGACGAAACTGATACTTGTGATAAATCTGAAACGGTGCAAGAAACTTCGAAAACAATAATTAATGTAATGACAGATTCCAAAGAAAAAGTAAGAATTGAATATCGATATGTTTCTCATAAAGTCAATAATATTTAATGTCGAAAATGATGTTCAAATATGGATTTTCAAAAAAAAAAATTCATAACTATATATGGCAAAAATTCGTATTGAATGCGTATGCAAATAAGAAGGCGGATATTTAGAAATTTTCTTGTACCTTTTTTTTAGAAAAATTCATTGAATTATCTAATTAATAGAAGAAGTTTCGTACAGAGGCATTTATTATATTTTTTTCGTTATTAAAAATTGAATATCTATAACATAATGCAAGATACGGTTTTTTTTTAGTATTTCTTTTAAAAATTATGTACGTTCGTTATGTATTTGGATTTTGATTTTTTATTCCATAATGAATATATTGATAGATTGTTATACTCTTCTTTATAGTCGAAGCCTGTAATGTCAATGGATTATATCGATGAGAAATCCGCTAAAACTGCACCAGTACCACCGCAGCAATTTAAAAGAAAATCTTTAAACAGTTCAACGACGTATCAACAACCATCTGGTAAATAATTTTATTATTTTTGCTTAAAAGAAATTATTTCATTAGTAAATTCGCAACAGAATTGATCAATTTTTCTTTCATATAAAAAGAAAATTTGATTTTTTTCTTTGTCATTTGGATAATAAATATTTCTCATGATTTTATATAAAAATTAAGTAAAATTAAAAATAAATTTATAATTTCTGTAAATTAGAAAAGAAAAGAAATAAGTATTTAAATAACAAATTTTATTGTTTTAAATATTTTTAAATTATTGTTAAATTATTAAAATTTTAAATTAAAATTTATATATTCGATTAATATTCAATAATTTTTCAAAGAAAGTGAATTTTTTTTTTTAATTTTATTTTCAGAAATATCTTCTCATTCCACGAATACTTTCAAGTACACATCAAATTCTCCAATAAAGAAATCTGGTGGTACAGAATCAACATTGTCTAGCCATAAGGATGAAATTCCTAAAACATTGAAATCACGATTAAAACCCACATTAAGTCCTAAAAAAAATATAAATTTGCCAGAGGATAAGGAAAAATTGGTAAATGTTATGCCACGAGGACCAAGTAAATCACCTCGAAAAGGAGGTTGGCTGTAAAATACTGAATAAAAATAAATAAAATATGTAATTTATGAGATTTGATTTAAAAATCTGTGTTCTTAATACACATGCATGTTTTGATAAAATTATCGTCTTAGGAATATATTATAAAGTAAAAAAGATTTTAATATCTATATTTCTTTTTTAAAAATTAAGACACGTTGTAGTTTTGAAAGTGAAATGATGAAATTGTGTTCAATTAAATCTCATATCTTGTTTATGATCACATGCGAAGGATGAATATATAAAGTAAGACAAAGAGAAAAAATAGTGAGAAAAGGATGAAAATAGGATAAAAATTCGGAAATCAGCGCCATCTATAGAATGCCGTAGATTAAACACAAATTTAGAAAAAGAAAGCAAGAAAAAAGGATAGAGATAGGATAAGAATTGATCATCAGAGCCATCTCTTGAGTAATAAAGATATCTCTTTAAAAGAAAGAGATAGTAGAGTAAGAATTGATCATTAGCGCCATTTCTGAAGTGAAATTAAATTTTTTTCTAAAAGATGGCGCTAATTTTTAATTCTTACTCTGTTTTATCTTGGCTGAGAAGAAGTTTCTATAATACTCAAAAGATGGCACTGACGATTATTTCTCACTTTATCTTTCTTTTATCATTAATAACCTTTTTCACTGTTTGTTCTCTTTGTTCATATTCCTAAAATTGTGTGTTTTAAAAAGGGTTTCGATATTTGATAAACTTTATCGTTTTTTAAAATAAAAATATAAAAATATATGTAAAATATATTATGACATATAAAAATGATATGTATGTATTATAATATATAATATACTTATAATGGAAATATACATCCGTATGCTAAAAATTACACGGAATGAAATTCATTTTCAATGAGATTCCTTTCATTTATGTATGGTATATACGTAAAATAGAGATACAAATATGTAGTTAAAGTATCATGTATATATATATATATATATATATTTTTTTTTTTTTGCTCAGATACAATCAATGACATTCAATGATGCTGGAAAAAATAAAACTGAAACAACATATAAATTAATGCACTGATCGTATAAAATATATTTCAACATCCTGGCATTTGAAAAAATTTTGTATATGGAATTGAAGGCAAATGACATCATGCCATTCTGATACCATTACGCATTCTTTTCTTTAAACAAATTTGATTACACGTTTATTCCTCTCTGGAAATAACATGAATACTGAAAATATCATGGATCAAAAAACTATATATTCTAAGCAGCTTGCACCACTTTACTCTGTGGACCTTTCTGCGTAGAACTAATTTTATCGCCTAACGACAACGCCATGCCTTGACTTTTCGCCCTAATACGAATATGGCCAACTACTGGAGCATCAGGTTTATTCAATGGTTTTTCGATAGACATATTTGCTAATGCATCTTCACCAAATATCGATTTTGCATACATATTTGCGGCCATGAAACCACATTGCCCAGAAAGAGCCTGAAAAGAAATTTTATTTTATCCAATAATTTGTTTAATACTGAAATCATTTTTTAGGAGAAATCAATTTAAAGTACAATACCTTTTCTGGAGTAAGACAGCGCATATTTGTAGATTTTAGTAAATGGGCGAGATATTCCCTCAAATCTGATAATGTCGTATTTACAGACACTTTATTTTCCCATTCAAATTCTGCCCACATTTGTCTGAATTCTAGATCAGTGCACGTTGCTGGTACTATATAATCCATGATGTCGATATGTATATCGTTCAATACTACTACACTTCTATCAGATCCCGCGCCAGATACATCATATACTGAAATTTGTTTTAATTCATAAAATTTTTATTTTCCTAAGATATGTCATTGAATAATTACCTATGTTGCCAAATATTATGCCATTTTCTGTGGATGCTACTTTTACATTTGCCTTAATGCTTGCAAAGTCTCTAGGAGCAAGTACAATAGGCTGTGGTCTTTCTACGAGTTTTAAATCGCCCATTGTTGCAAGCTCCAAAGTACAATTTTGCAAAGTATCTTCGGTTTGATTAACAATTAGTACATCAAGTACTATATCGTATTGGTTGACATGAACAAGAGCTTCTGCATAAACAGGATCTGAGAAACCAGTTAATTGAGTAACTTTGCTCAAAGCACTAGGAGCTGGCGCATCTCCGCTAGCACCGGGTCTTCCAGCGACAGCAGCACTTAAACTTTGCTCAAATACATCACCAGCTCCACCTGTTAGGTCTGAACCACGGCTTAATTGCAAGAATTGTATAGGATCGTCTACTTGAACGACACTACCTGGTTTCTCTTTTGCCTATAAATAAAAAATTAGAAATTAATAGTTCATAAACATTACAAAGAATTGAATTGATTTAAAGTACAACCTTTTGGTTTTGTGAATCTTCTTCAGCTTTTGCTGCCAACATTCTACCAAGAGCATCACGGCAACCTTCTGTGAAAACTTTCTGTACAAGAGGTGTTGGACAGGCTAAGGATCTTAAACATAACGATAAACGTTCTGCATCATCGTGTGTTATTGCTTTAGTAGGAAGACCCGAACGACCCAACTGCATCACACTAGACATTATTAACATTGCTTCAGCTTGCATACGATTGCTCTTCTGTAGATCAGTTTCGAGACTTTTATATCGAAGCGCCAACTTGGCTAAAGTTGTTGCTAAAGAGGCACCTATGAAGAAATCACCTTCCATCATATATTGAACCAGTGCAGGACGTTTCTCTTCTTTTTTACCTATAAATTACATTTAAGAAAAAATAATATAAACTATCTCTAATAAAACGAAATTTATAATCGCATCAAATAATGCCAATAAAAAATAGAAGATATTTACGTGCAGATGTTGCACTGAATGCACTTTGAGTAGCGTATGTACCGTCTGATGTAACTAATTGTGCTGGTGTAACTTGAGCACTCCCATCATCTAATTTCTCACCAGCTTGACGTTTATTCTCCGCTTCTAATAATGGTAATTCTCCCAATGCAGCTCGTATGCGACTCATTACAGCTTCAATATCTTCCTTTGTAGTTGCATATTCACCGAGAATCCACAATGCTGCTCTGTGTACTCTTACCGATCTTATATGTGGAAATACCTATTTTTAATAATTAATAAAATTAAAATCGTTTTTTTAGAATATGGAAACAAAGATTAATTTTTTAATTTTTATTTTTTTGATATGTACTTCAAGAAGTTTTTCAACAATAAGTGGTCTCAGATTTTCAAAACGCTGAATAGCTTCACGAACAAACACTAGAACATCAGTAGCTGCAGCTTCGTTATTTTCCGACAAGAAATCTGTTAATACTGGAATTACTGTAGCTGC
Source organism: Apis dorsata (assembly GCF_000469605.1). Classification (NCBI taxonomy): domain Eukaryota; kingdom Metazoa; phylum Arthropoda; class Insecta; order Hymenoptera; family Apidae; genus Apis; species Apis dorsata. The sequence goes on from NW_006263502.1 coordinate 64,053, forward strand.
TACATCTGAGAACTTGATAGAACAAGCATGTAGCGTTCGAACAAGAAGTTGTCGATATCGACCAGCATCTTCATGTTCTCCGCCAGCCGTTCTAAGCACTTCTTTTTTCAATAACTGAACCATTTCATCGATAGTACGAGTTGTTACTAAGTCCATCGCTAGAGCTAATGTTTTTGTTCTAACTTCCAATGCTGGAGAGCCTAAAATAAGATTAAAATCTTAAGTGACATTCTATATTATTATATTATTTTTTTTATTAGTTTTAGAAATCTACCTAGAACTCTAAGTACATCCATTACTAGATCTTGGAGAACTCTTTCATAAACAGGACTATCTTTCATCGCAATTAAGCGATCCAAAACAATCAATTTAACATTATTATCACTTTCTTTAACAACTAGTTCGATGTAGCAAGAAGCTGCAGCCTTAATCGCTGTAGGAGCATTGGAAAGTGTAACCAAAGTACCAGCTGCTTCATAGCGTACTGCAGCACTCGGCGAGTTTAATAAACTATAAATGCATCTAATAAAACGGGCTCTTTCGGATGGATTTGCAAGGCAAACCTATAAAAGTACAGGTTTATTAATATTTAAAATAAAAAAAAATAAATAACTTTTATAAAAAAATATTTACCTTGTAAATTAATTCAACAATAACCAATTGCAATATATCACCAAAATTGGGCACTTGGTCCAAACAAGCTGCTAAGTAAGCCAATGCTCTGCTCTGATCAGCATGTAATAGCATTAAAAATGCATTTCTTCTGCAAGACATATCTTGTTCTCCTTCCAAATATTTTGCAATTAATTCTGGAGCATCTGGTATAAGAAACTCAAAGTTTCTATAAATTGTAAAAATAGCTAGAACTGCATTTCGTCTAACATAAGAATGTCTGTGTTCCAAACATGCAATTATGGCAGGCATTAAAGGTTCCAAAAGTTCTGGTTCTTTTAATTTACACAAAAATCTAAAATATAAAAATTCTTAAATATATCAAAATTTTTAACATTAGAATAAAATATCTATTATTATTATACTTAATACCTTAAAGTAGAACCTCTAACAAATTCATTTGGATGCTGTAAATCTTTTCTATAAGCATCACAAACTAAAATCATTTCCTGAAGTAATTTGCCATCAGGAGAGGTTTTAGGAACAATCTCCCAGAATATTAAAAGTAATTTCTTTATAGTGTGATCTTGCAATGGTAATACAAATCTAATAATAGTCATCAGAAGTCCAGGTAAGCGTTCTCCACTCAAGATTGTATGAATAGTTTTTTTAAGAGCTTCAATTTTTGTATGAACATCGCCTTTTTCAAGATCTTGTTTTAACTGCAGTTCATTTAATGGCTCCGTATCGGTTGGAACATTTATCAAGGTATAACAAGGTTGTTCAGCTATGGTACTCATTTTTTCGATTGTTTCACACTTTGTTAGAAAAACTTTTTTTTATCACCTGCAAATTAAAAACCATCATTCTATACTTCCCGAATAAATGATCGAAATTCATTATGTGATAAAAGTAATTCGAAAAACATATAACAAAAGTGAGGTTAGGTTATACGTTTACCTTATCATATTGGACATAAAGTAATATACTATATTGATCGAATTTGACATACCTGAGTAGTCACAAGTGAATTGTGCGATAACAAAAGGTAACAATATATTTCAATTGACTAATTGACATTTATATAAATCCGGAAACAAGAAAAACAGCATACGTGTCAAACCCCAATACAAGGGGACTACTGAAACTAGGAATAGATAGCGCTACGATCCACTTCTTCCACATAAAATATTTTGAATTTTTTGAATTTATGATATTTTTTTTCTTTAAAATATTGTTTAAACATTATTTTTTTGTAAATATAAATTTTTTTATAGTTTTTTATTTTTGTATTCTATCATACTTCGATTTTAAAAGAATCAACATTTACATTTTAATATAAATTACAGAAAGGACTTTTATTAATATTAAATTTTGTATTCTTATAAAAAAATGTTCAGAAAATTATTTATATATAATTCTCTATTTATATATTTTAAATTAACAGCAAAAATAAAATTAATTTTTATTAATTCTTTAATTTTTCTCCAACTCATAAAAATTACATAATGGAAAACAATTAATAATTATCGTTTATTTGAAGAGCACGTATTCATATACATCGTTATTTGTGTAAAGATTTATTATAAATAATTTATAATTAAAATATATTCGTAAAATATTTCGTAAATTATTTCAACGTTTAAAAAAAAAACAAATAAACAAAACAGATATTTACCAAATAAAACCCGTAACTTAATGGCGCAATATATTGTTACTAAATATTATTAATTTATTTCCTTCAGAGATAAATCATCCCGATTAGAGAACCGCCTCAAGTGGAGCACTACTGACCTAGAAAACAAACTGAACTAAATAGATTGCAACTGCGTTCGAAGAAGCGATTAATTCATTCGCAAATTTTACCACCAATAAATTACATATGATAAAAATATATTAAACTGATTTAACTGATTAAGAAAAAATAAAACAATAATTTTAACAATTTAAGTTTATCAAAGGAATAAGAATCATGTTGTTTCATGATCTTAGAATAATTTTAATTTAGATAGAATAGATTAAAGAAATTGCATAATTGCACTATCAGTTATGAATATATTAGTATATTTCAAAGCAATTCGTTTTTTGAAAAATCATGGATTTTTTTATTGATGCACAAAATGATTTTTTTAAATTACTGATAAACTTTTGTCGGTCAGATTTCTATGATTGACAAGCATATTTTTCTCTTTGGAGAGTAAACAGTAATGTGAAATTAATTATTGAACATATCTTTATAAGTAACTTTATTTTACATTTGATATTTTTATTCTTTTTATTTCATTTTTTAACTTATTGATGAAATTATTATAAATTTAAAAAAGATACATTTTTACTTTCTACGATATTTCTTTTTTACGATAAATTTCAAGATGATCAATAATGATCAATAACATAAAATCTCTGTTTTTCATTTCTATCGTTCCAATAGTATATTTTATCATTTCTCAATACTCTTTTATTATGCCAAGGAATACTATCTACAAAATCTTCTTCTACTATCTATTGAAGCAAAAATTGAGAAAAAAAAACTTGCTATATAATAGTCTCTCATCTATCTAACTGTACCTTACACTACCTCAATGTAACCTACTCTTGACGTACTCTTGTATGTAATAAATTTATGCCAGAAGCATAAATATCTCTATATCCTCTCTTCTAGTAAAGAGTAACTCTTGAAATCACTACAGCGATAAAACACATCTTGCTCATTGAAAATTAAAAAACAAGATACCAACATCCGAAGCATCTTGATCTCGATAATTGTCTTACTATAATTCACAAAGTTTCAAAGTACCATGTACGTGACGCGAGATGAATGAACGATATCCGAACAGGCATTCCTCGAATCATCCATGTCTTTTCTCCATCCAACATTTCTCTCCAATCGATCACGATCGTGCTATCGACTGAGTGACACGGACGACCACCTCTCATCGTGCCTCCATTCTAAACCGGTTAACCAGCAAAAACCGATCGTTCTCGTTCAAACAAAGGCGGAGAATCTCCTAAGTAATTTTTCGAGAATTCCATTCTCGAAACATTTCCAGCCTCTATGCTCTATGGCGTCAGACAAAATTAGCGGCTAGATAGAGCGAGCGCCGGCTAATTGCAAGCGTCTCGACGTCGCCGATTCTCAATTGCCTCCCATCTCTGTCTTGCCTACTTTTTTCGATTAACTCCTATTGCACCGGCCGTTGCACGCACAAAGAGGGTCAGACACGCGTTTAACTCGTACCGGCTATCTCTCACCCGTGAACGCCACCGTCCCCCTCCGTCCTTCCTCTCTCTCTCTCTCTTTCCCTCGCTCTATCCCTGTCCCTCCTTGGTGAAAGAGTAGTTTCACAGAGTTTGAAACGATCGCCTGGAATATCGTCGTTATTGGCACGAAGAGTTTCGCGTTTGCACGCTTGCGTCGGCTTCCCTTTGTTGCCTCGATCGTTCGAATAATTTTCTTTCGTGCTCGTCGAGTTATGGTCTCGTTTCGTAAGATCGATTTTATGCCGGTAATTCAATGGTCGTTTCATGATCACCGAATGGGTATATTTAAAGTTTTTATGGTTGGGGGGATGGTTTCTTTTTGGCGTTTGGAAAGTTACTATTACGATTGTAATTAACTCGGCAATTGCGTACTCGGATCTTTCAGATTTGGCATGGTTCGTATAGTGTAAGAAATTCTGAGAGAAATTTATTGGTGTCTACTTTTGGCCGTCTACTTTTAGATCGTATAATTAGATGTTCGAAACGAAGGTTGTACGAGATGTATTTCATATTTTTAACTATTTTGTCACGAATAAAAGATTCTCGTTATCCCAGGGTTATGTATTCTTAAGATGGATTTTCATATTTGAGGAGGATGGACTCCTCGATGATTGAAAAAATTCTGTACTTTTTTTTAACTTCGATTATATCAATAAATGGATAAAATTTATTTGTCAGATTGCAATTGAAATTTTACATCAATGAAATAAGAATTTTATCATGCTTCAAGTTTTCAATGACGTGATCATTCCAACTACAATCAACTTCTTTGCATTTTTTCAGTGATAACTTGCTGTATTAAGTCAGCAATTAACATATTTAACGATATTCATTCTTTCAAAAATTCATCCACTCACAGCACAACTTCGTAATTTCTATGTACACCAAATTCTTAATTAATCTATTTCTGATATTGATATCTATCAAATTTAATTTTTCATCCCCAATTCGAAATTTCCAATTTAATTAAATAAAATTCGTCCAAATACGAATTTATTTTTCTTAAACAACTTCTCAGATTCATTGAAGATTGAAGTTCAATCTACTTCGACTTCCACCGTACGAATCGTCAATTTTGATAAATAAAAAAAAATTATATCAATGATTACAACACGGATCGAACAACAATTCCACCTGTTCTCAATCTCCTCGTCGTTTCCTGTGCCGTTAACTGCCGTGAATCGAGGACATCGAGGAATTCGACTACCGGGTAAAACAATCACGATTGCAAGATTGGCCCTGCGACACGTTTCAGCGCATAATTGCCGCGTTAAAAGTGCGAAGAAGCATGATCGCGGCATGGAGTAGCCGAGGATCTCGCGTGCACGATCGTTCATCGTCATCGTCGTCGTCGTCGAATAGCGATTGCACAAGTTAGTGGTGTACGTGGTGCAGATATGCGTGGCATGCGAGTCGCTTTATTCGTGGCGATACTGGCCACGATCGTCGAAATCTCGAGGGCCGAGTCGACTCGACAGTCCCTCCAGTGCAAGAACATCGCGAGGGACGTGATTATAAATAGCTGTAAAGGACCAAGGATGAAACGATCCCCGGAGAAATTTGACACTAGTAATGCGGATCAGATTGTAAAGGCGACTATATCAGGTTGGATTTCTCGTTCCTTTTTTTTTTTTTATATATGTTTCTTCAGGCGTACTTTGGATTTTATTAGTTTATAAGAATTTATGCGTATTTAATTTCAATTGGTATAAGTGTTGGAAAAATAGAAACATTAATACTCTACGCGAAATTCAATTGTACGCGTGTAATTTGATGGAGAAATGAGGTCTCAAATGAGGAGAAGATATGTTTCTCGTTGTGGAGAATATAAGATAGAATTTATTTATTAAAATTATTGAATCCAATCGAAAAAGAAATCATCCAAACAAAAATTTTCTGCCAATCGTGATAGAAGACAACAATGTTAAATTGATTAATTGATTAAATTTTTTGCAAATGGTGTTGTTCATCGAATAGAAAGTCAGTGAAATAAAGAATTAATTTAACTTTTAGATGTGATGGAAGAAAATCCAGTCGGAATGGAAATATTCGAGCCAGAAGGAAGCTACTATGTACAAGCTAGAATGCCTTTGCATCATGGCTCTTATGGTTATGGACTTATGCCTTCGAGATTCGGAGGGATAGGACAAAATTATCAATCGACCAATTTCCATCAATCAGAGCTTATCACGCCAGGACTCGAATTCATGGATACTCAGTACACTGGCATGTCAGGAGGAATGTACGGTTCCTCTCTACCTATGCGACCAAAATACCTAATAAGATCCGTTGTAAGTTCTTGATAATCAAGTTATGGTTCAATGAAAAGGGGGTTTAAATTCCGTACTTCTTCACGTTTCGATACTTATTCATCTTAATCAAAATGATTATACGAATGGAGAATAATATTAAAATAACGCACAGTATAAAGTAACAATGAAAAGAAAAAAAAGAAACATGTAAGTCGATTCTATGTAAAGTTAAAATTTATTGCGTGCGTAAAGAAGATGTTCAAAGCGTAAAATGTTATTATTAAATTATCGATTTCGTGTATTATATATTTGAGGATCTGTTGTAATTAAGAACTGCGAGGGAAAGTGCAGGCTATTTATAGTTCTGATAAAATGAATAATATTGTCAATGAAAATGAAAGTTAATGTAGCATTATAACGGTATGAATGCAATAAAACTCTTACTATCTCCATATCCATTTGTTTTATTTATTATTTCGAAAATGTTTTCAATTAAAAAAATGTAAAAAAAAAAAGTTCGAGAAGTGTTATACTCTCGAGAAGGAATGGTAAAATATTCTCTGTTTAGAATTCATTATGAATTTATTGTTTATTATTATTAATTTGTAATTTTCTATGCCAAGGATTGCATTGTTAATTCAATTGTTAAAATATAATTATATGCGACAACGTAAAAAAAAAAATATATATAATAATATATAATAACAAATTTAAGTGTTAACTATACAGTAATTGTGAGAAATTAACGAATGAATCAAACTATTTCACAGAAATCGGACGATCTTCTCGGCTTCAATTTAAGCCCAGAAGAACTGGAAGAACTTCACAATGAGATCGGTGACAGAATGCCAAGAAACTCGAAGAATCTTAACAAGAGAATTTTCCAACAGATTGCAATGAAATGCTGTCCGAATGCAAGACTGTGCTACGATAATCCACGAATAATTCCTTGTATGGGATATTAAAGACGACTTCGCGATTCACTGTTGATATTTTATCATCGAAAAAAAATACAAACGGTTACTTAAGAGTTTATTATTTAAGGAAAACGATACTTAAGGAAATGTACATATTACTTAAATTCTCAGATGTCTTCTTGAGAATATTTAAAGGAAATAAAATATATGTTGTTGCGTTTGTCTAGTTTTGCATAAATTACGATCTTTTTTATATGTTTTTCTTTTTTTTTTTTTTCTTTATCTTTATATTCATTTACCTGAATTTAGAATCAACATTTATTCTGGGAATAAATCAAATATAATTTAATTTAGATTCATCTTAAAGATTTTGTAGAGTTTATAAATCTGTTTCACTTATTTAAATATGACATGTTTCTTGTTTTTTTAAAGATTAAAAGTTGAGATTTTAGATTAGATTAGATCGTTCTCTATTAAAAATAATAAAAATAAATTTTTGAAACATTTCGCGATAAATATTTTCTTAAAACGTTACGACAATGTGTGGGGCTATAATATTATAATAATTTGTCGCGTATAATTATGCAAAATAAGCAAATTTAGATAAAATATAACATAATTACATTTCTGATCCGATCTCATATTAAAATGTAAATAACATAAGAACATCGTTTTTCATTTGGAAACAGGTTTCATTTGCATTTAATATATGCACGATATATATTTAACAAGTATGAACTGCTACTGCAATACGTATGATTAATCTTTTTAAAATTACATAATCCTCTTAAAATTACTACTTAACCACTGCAAATGCAAAAGATAACACGCAAGATGATTTTCTCAAGATCTTTCAAATAAAATGCATTCGTAGGATATTAAAAAAATTAAATCAGATTAAAAAAGAATCATGTTCATAAATCAACATAATGACATATGTTTTTTACATTGTTTAATAACTTACGTAATAACACGATTCTCTCATAATTTTTCTTTCGACTCTGCAAAATTTGGACTCCCAAAAAGAAATATATAAAAGTTCGATCGATAAATAATCGAAACTTACAACCCTTCTCCTTCTTTAAGAAAAAATATTACTCCGCTCGTTCCTAAAATTCGTCATAATTCGATCAAAAGACTCGTTGAAATCTCGAAGAGAAAAATAATCTCGAGCAAAAATTACCTTACAAATAATCATTTTATTTACATCAAAATTAATACAATTTCATCGCCTCTATATACAAGTCATCCAACGCGATATTTAATACATATTTCGTTTTCTCCAATCTCACGGTCGATGATTCGCGTTTTTAATGAACGTGATAAAGGGAAACAAGGTGAGTTCTCGAGATCATCAATCGGAAATCAGACGATCTTCACGCTCGCACGCTTCGAGCATCGGATACCGTATCATCCGCGGCACTTCGGGCCGAAAGTGCACTCGCACGAAGAATCGCGAGGGAGAGAGAGAGAGAGAGAGACAGAAAGAGAGAGACGATGTCCCGTAGTGGGTTTGCTACTATCATCCAATTTACAAGCGAACCGTGTGCAGCGGTTAATGGCTGACGGAATAATGGACAGTGTTCAGGTAGTGATGGGATCGAACGTGGAAAAATATTCGTTTTGCGCGAAAATATCGTTTCTCTCGTTTACGTACGATTTTGCAAAGTTTTATACTCTCTTTTCCTCTCTCTTTCTCTCTTTCTTTCTTTCATTTTCATTATTCTTCTCTTTTTTCAAATTTTGCGAAAAGTCATAAAGTTTATTTCTGCGCTTTCGAATGACGTTATGTGCTCTTGCATACCTGTTTCGGGGATCGTATTTTTGGAGCCATCTAGAAAATTATTCAAGAAACGACACGTTACACGTGTGCTTTTGAAATCAATGTTTAATCGGTGTATGCAGGTTTATTGCTTTATGAATTCTATTTCGAATTTCATTTCTGATTGATCTGAAGGATCGTTGACGAAAGAACAGGTAGAGTAAGTCAGAGTTTTGCATTTTTCCATAGGAAGAATATTTATATTTTGACACGATGTTAAAAATAGAAAGATATTAATTTTTATAAGATTGATTCTCGACCATGTCTTATCAAGATATTGGTCACATTGATTCAATAAGTATCGTGAAAATCAAATTATTATCATTTTCCTTGTCAGAAAACAACGTAATCTAAGTTATCGTTGTCGTGATTTAAAATCTAACTCGTATTTTTGATTTTATATTTTCAAATTTTTAGAAATTCTTATGATTTCTAGGGAATGCAATTTATATTTTTTCCTCCTACGAGACAACAACAAGAAGAAAGCATGTTGAACCAAGAACGATTTTTAATTTTAAAGAAACACGTGTACCGAAATCGTATCACGAAATCTAATAAAGGCCGATCTCTCGTGAATTTCTATTGAATAGAAAGACAAGGAAAAGCAATGCTTGTTCTCGCTCTTTGTGCACGAGTAGCATGTCCGACACGTTGACACAACGTGATCTGTTAATAGTCCAATCTGTCAGAAGATGCACCAAAATGCACTTTTAGATTTTTTTAATATCTATCTTAATGATTAGTTTCACTTTTTTACATTAGGAAAACAAATAATAAATAAAATTATGATTCATCTTTTCTGAAGTTTGAACAACTAACAATCATTAAACTTGTTTAAAAAGAGAAAAATATTGTTGATATTTCAAATGATTAAATGATTAATTAGAATTACAATAATATCATGAATTATTTGTTTATGAAGAAAAGACATTATGATGAATCACATAAATATAGATATTTTGAAGATAATTTTCTTCTTACATATTCAAGAATATATTAAATTATATCATAATAATTTTTCTATCAAAGAGCAGAAGATATTATGTGGTTATAAATTCTAAATTCAAAATTAAAGATTCACTAATAATATATTGAGGATAAATGCGGTGAACTAAATAAAGAAAAATCAGAGACCAAAGAATAGACAAACAGAAATGACAATGAATTATGATGGTACAAGCAAGTGAAATATATCATTGTCGGAGCGGCTTTCAAAATGTGTGAAGACAGAAAGAGGGAGGGAAGGAAGATGTACAGTAGACGATAAATTATCTTCAACTTTTACGTAACAAATAAGAAATCCAAAATTAAATATCTCTGACCGTTATGAATATCCACCACTATTATTAAATATTCAGAAAAGAAGAACTTTCCATCCGATATATCTCCATCCTTTTTCAATTTCGAAAAATATTTGAAAATAATGATGAAGTTTAATCAATTGCAGGAATAAATTTCACTTCTTTTACAAATGTAAATATTATTATTATTATTATTATTATTATTATTATTATTATTATTATTATTATTATTATTA
>NW_006263502.1:74766-79838 GCF_000469605.1 Apis dorsata
CCAGAAAAATAAGTCAAGAAAAATCTGTCAAGTTAATTCTTTCTAGTATTTCCATGCAAATTCTGATAGATTGAACTAGGAAAAAATTTCCATGTATATCGACAACGAAAATCGATCCCATCGCTATCTGCAATCCGGTTACGCAAGAACTCGCCACGTGTCCCGTTTGAATCGCGATCTCTTATGGTCGACGCGTCTGAACAGGAAGGAAGACTTCGCGAACAAGTAACTATTCGATTGATATAAATAAATCGTTCCTCGTTACACAGGACCCATGGCGACATACAAATTATTTACAATGAAAGGTCGATTATGATTTGTGTGTGTATGTGTATGAATACGTATGACGAATAAATGAAAGCTATATACATAAAATGCTCGTGAAATATGAATACTTGATGGAAGAAATATAATGAATAAGATATTCTAAATAAATCTTCTTATTGCATCGTGTAAATAATAATAATTGTAAAGAAAATTATGTATTATTTTTATTCTTCTGAATTTTGACAAAGGAAAAAAAAAGTATTAACTCTGCTACGAACTCTTTTATAAATCTTTATCTATACGAATTTTCACGAAAAATCGAATTTGAAGAATTTTGAATAAAAAATTAAAATAGATAACTATAATTCTTTCGTATTCCCAATTCATCAATATAGATAGAAAAATATTGGATTGGACCTCAAAAGATGATCCAAAGAGCATAGCAGGATTAATTATCATTCTAGAATATTTATTAAGATTCTTACTTATATTTCTTCCGATATCTCACTAATTTGCATACACTACTCACTACGCATAAAAACAGCGGAATTTAAAATGGCACACTCGAATGTATCGAGGGTCGAATGAAATAAATTAACTAATTGAAAAACTAAGCGAATGACGTTTAAACACATCTGGTGGTTTGCAATCCTCGATCATTATGCACCACTCGAGTGTGCCTCGAGTATCTCACTATACAGTACGAGGCAAAATTGAATGGTGTTAAACGGCATGGCAATGTTCTATCGCTGGTATATCCGTTTATATGCATCTGCTTATTTGTGTTCGGTTGTAAAGAGCAATTGCGCTTCCTTTTTAGGTCATTCGATTGAAAAGCAGTCTGAATGTTGTTCTTTTGAAATTTCTATGTTAGTAATATGCGCTTTGTAACGAATAGCGAACGTAACGAAAATAAATTTCGAAGTTACTATAATGGCTGTCTTAAAATCGTTCAATTTTGCCTCGAGAAGATGATTCCAATTTAATTTGGAAATCTTCTGTTTCAAATCTTTTCGTGGGAAACGAAGAATAGTATTATCCAGGCTGAAAAATTTAGATGTAAAAAAATAGATTTAAAAATATCGATTTCTATTAAAATCCGTTTTCTTATGAACCGAATACTAAATTTTTCGCATGGATTTTATCCAAAAAAAAAAAAAAAGAAAATCAGAACCATTACTCGATTTTTATCATTTTCATGGAAATTTTTTGATTGAAAACTACTTCACGATTATTTTTCACTTTTCCCTTGGTTGTCAGCTACCTCTCACCGTCGTCCTTAGTGACTAGTTCGTTCAGCACTAATTTATTAAACTTAGAAAATTCCTTAGCTCTAATACTAGTGAGATCATTGTTCGACAAGGGGGTTGAAAGTGGCCGGTAACCGTGCGAGAAAAATGAAAAAAGACAAAAAAAAAATGTATAGAGAGAATATCTCCGAAATTAAATCTAAATTTCATATTTATGTCTTGTTAAAAAAAAAGAAGAAAAAAAATAATAATAAAATAAAACGAAAAANTTCTCTAGAAGATCGCGATTATTGGCCTGGAATCTTTTCGAACGTATACGTGTACAGCTTCTCCATTTTTTTTTTCTTATTTAGCTATGAATTTATTTGTGCAATTTATTCCAAAATCCTCCGTGTCACTCAAGCAGAGATGTCGTTTTCGAAACGATGCGATGATCCACGTACGAGAAATCCACGATTTTTTCTTTTCTTTTTTTCCTTCTTTTATCATATTCATTCTTTCTTTCGATTTGGACTTAAAATATTTGATTCGTGGAAAAATTTGTCGAAATTTAATTTATATACAGAGCAATAAATTTCCCAAAAAAAATTCCTGACATTTCACGCCGTGGATTCGAAGGGAGGACGATCGAACGACTTATTATTTCTCATTCTTGTCTCTTAAAAATCTCTTTTCCTTTGACTCGAGAAAATACCACGACCAAATTTATCACTGTTTTATGGGACTAGACATCTTCTTATTGATTTTCACGCTCTCCTTTTCCGAGTTACGTCCGAGTTTCTCATTTTTTCTTCTTGCATTTCTTCTTTTTTCGTCCATCGGTTTTTTTCTTTACGTCTTTTTCTTTCGTTTCTTTCTTTTCGTTCTTTTTTATTTCTTTTTTTTCTTTTTTTTTTCTTTTTAATCTACTCTCTTTGTTCGTTACAATTTTGTTGTTGACTTTTAAACTCGTGGTCACTTCGATTATTCCTGATAAGTGTGCACGAATGAAGGAGGGAAGAGGTAAGAACGGAGAGTTCGATGCCGAGACGCAGCAAAATGGCGCCGCTTAGGATATTATTCTTTTTCTCTCCCTTGTTTTTCATTATTTTTTTCCCCATAATTCTGAAGAAATTATTCATTTTTGTTCGATGACACCGGCAATTTTAATGTTTCGTGCCTTGATGTTTTCACGCCTGGTGTCTTGTCTAACATCTGGAACGTGAGAAAAGAGAATTTTTATCTATCTGCTATTAATTTTTCTCATTCTGTTTCTATAAGAAAGAATTATTTTTCTCTTTGTCGTTCGATACTTGTTTCGAAAATTCTTTTTCTTTCAATGTGATCAAACATTTATAAAATATTTGAATGATGCTTAAACACAATTTGTTTAGTTCGATAAGGGAACGAATCATCAATGAAATTTAAGAAAGAGAAATAAACATTTTTTCAATCAAGAATACTTGGAAAGTATCGCGTGATATTCATACAGCGTATCGTCAATATTATATATTTATTCCATTTGCGAAATAATAATTTAGAAAAAAAGAAAAAAAAAAAAGAAAAAAAGTTCCAAGATAATGAAATCGCGAAACGAGCTCGAGAATGAATGCAACCGCAGATTGCACTTACAATTAGCTATGCAAGCGCAATTAAAAATGCCTGATCTGATCCCTTATCGTCTTTGTTTACTTATTATTGGATCTCGTTTAATTTCTCTAATAGTTCGACGAAGATAATTCACCGACACTATGGAAACGTTTATTATAAAACTGTTGACTTATTATAAAACTGCTGATTCCACCGAACCATATTTATCTCGGCAAAAATATATTTATGTTATGTAGATTAATTAAAAAAATTTCCGATAAAACAAATTTCAATCATGGTAGATTAAACTAACATCATAATTTTAATGAAGATACCATATGGTAAAATCATGAATATGTTTATAATATTTAAATATTAAAATTTTATTCCTATCGAAATATAATTTAATAATATTTTCAAATAATTCAATTGATCGCTTTAATTAACTTTTCTCTTTCTCTAAAAAATTTTTCATATTCCTATTCTACAAAACAACAAAATATTTCAAATGCCAATATTATTTTTCTTTTTAACTTATAAATATTAAGCTTCAATATTTTTATATCTAATAAATCTCTTTACTCTAAAGTATCAAAATTCAATTCATTTTTATCATCAATCATTTTTTCGTATGATGTCGTATAAAAATTAAACATAGATAGAACTCTTAACATTTAGAGATCTAGAGTGCCTAATGCTATTTAAATCCACGTGTTTAGGAGCTTTGTTAGAGTTCAGGTCACGATGACTATCTTAGGTCAGCAGCTGTTTCTAATAGTCGATAAGGTGACTTGGATATCTCGTAAAAATGAATTCTTCGATCTCAACATATTTCTGCATCTCGAAAGATACATTTGTTCGTGAAAAATATAAATATTTTTTTTATATATGTATGTATATATACTAATAATAATAGATTATTATTTATAAATGAACTTTTATTATTTGAATGAAAAATCATAGGTATTTGTGCATCGACTGGTTCACATGTATAAATGATGTTCAATTTCTATTTATTATTTATTATTTTTTTTTATTTTTATTCCACAATAAATATTTGTAAAATATATATATCATAGATTAAAAATTTAAATAATATAATTAAGATATATATATAATAAAAATTTAAACAATTATACTTAAATGATTCCATAAGAATCTTACGAAGAATCACAGTTAGGCATTACAACAAAAATGAATTCCATCAAAAAGTGTCTTACAAAGAATCATAATGATTACAAACTAAGGAATTCCGTCAAACAATCTTACAAACAATCACAAGATAAAGTATCTCGTAAGAAACCTCAGAAAGAATCACAGTTATTACAACTAAAAGATCCACACAATCCCATAAAATATCACAAAAATCGATTTATAAAAATCCTAAGCTATTCCTAAGTAACGAAAAAAAGAAAAAAAAAAAAGAAAAAAAAAGAAGAAGAAGAAAACATACGGATGGATTTATTGGACGGAATATATCGACCCCTCACAGGGCCTCCGCAATATCGTGGATCTCCCCACACGTCGAGAATTAAATGACTCGAAAAATTTTACGATTCGTCGAAAGAAAATCGAGAAGTTTCTTAATAACACGTCAGCAGCATATCACCAGAACTCGAGTGATCCAATAATAAGATATCACGAGGATAAAAATTTGAATAAGTGAGAGAATAAGTGAGAGGAGGAGGAGGAGGAGGAGGAGGAGGAAGAGAGAAATAATGAGGGATTAATTGGACGGTGATAGACACCTTGCCAGGACGACGACGCCTCTGTCGTCGATGCCTGCAACCGCAATGGCCGGTTCGATGCCTCCTCATCGAGTTTCTCCCATCGCAGCCGCCGGCGTCGTCGTCACGGTCCGTGTTAGCCCCCTTCTTTCGTGCCCCCTTCGATCCATGGATCCTGCACTTGATTGTACCGTGGACGTAGCCGATGTCCGACCTCGATCTCTCTTCCGACGACGACGAGGCTGCCGACCTCGTGGGC
>NW_006263502.1:80028-82983 GCF_000469605.1 Apis dorsata
GTACGGGTATTTTATCCAGACCGGACTCTTTCTATAAAATAAACGGAAACAAAAATGGCGAATAATGAAGATGAGGATAGGTTTGATTTTGCTATTGATTTTGAAGACGTATGAGATACAAGCGGAAGCGATGTGTATTTTGTCTGTCAAATGAAATTTTTGTGCGTTGAAGGTGCATGCATAGAATTGGTTGATATATATATTTGAATCTTTCATTGTTGTATCGAGATACTTTTCTTTATTATTATGCTAAAGTATTATTGTTCCGTTGGATAAATTTAAAGTTGAAAGTATATCGAATTGAAAAATATTGTAAATATGTAATATATCATAATAATCCTAAAAGATTTCTATTTGATTTTTTTTAATATCGTCAAAATTATAAAATTGTCGATAAAAGTTATTAAATTTTTAGGAATTTAATTCAGTATACGACTTTATAGTAATTTTGAAGGAAAATTATCCGCATTATTTTCTTTAAAAAGATGACAAATTAACTTATGCACTTAAATGTAGATAATAATCATCTTAATGAGAAATGAAATAGACGAGTATAATAATGTAGAAACGTAGATAGAGTTTCTAATTATAAAATCTATAATGGTATAAAAAAAGGCTTGTTCAATGTCTGGCCGTAGGCAGACATCTTTAATAATGGAAAGGTTAATTACAAGAAAGAGTAGAGACATTATGCAAGATCATTTATTTTCTTTCCTCTTGGATACACTTATTTTACTCATTCAATGTATTAATAAAAAAAAGATAATGAGAGAAAGAGACAGAGAAAGGAAATGGAAGAATGTAGACAGTAAAATATTTGTGAAGAGAATAATGAATGCAACAAGGTTTGTTAGGCCACTCATTAAAACATTATTGAAGTTCGAGGAATGTTTATACGGAAAACTGCAATTATTCTTGTTCATGATGTTGATGGCAACGAGTAATTTTTAATTTTTTTTCTTCCTCTACCTTCAGTCCAGGCCATAATTACATTTTTTTTTTTAAAGCATATGATTGTTAAAGCAAGAAATTATTCATCGCAAGATTATTGCGTACGTGTCTAGACAGCAAGAATATACATTCCTTCGGGACAACTGAAGAGATTCTTAATCATAATTGATGTTCCTCGTCAGATGTATGAAGAGGCACTGATGAAGTCGATTGTGCAATATAAAATGAGACATGGAAACATTATTTCAAAAGAATAAATACATTGGAAGACACATGTAGCAATCATTGGATTTAATATTAAGTCTTGCCTAAGGTATAATCATTCATTTGCAAACATGGTAGAAAAAAGAATGGTAGAAGAAAATGATAGAAGAGGAAACAATCGATTTCTAGAATATTCTACACATTTCTACAAATGGCAAGAAATTACGGTTTTTATTTTAGAGTTAAAAAAAAAAAAAATAAACTTTTAAGTAGAAAATTTTAAGCAACAGCTAAGTAGAAAATAGAAGTGAACGTAAGAGGTTAACAGCCATGTCAGATAATGAATTACATATGTTAAAAAGATACTACACGATGATATAAATATTATGTAAAAATAAAACAGTTGAAAATTGCAACATGATATAATGTATTGAGATAAACTCTTAATTACATTAATATAAGTTGGTAAGTAGTTATGAAGGACGTTTTTATTCGTTCACAGAAGTTCACAGTCGATATAATTCATGCACAATAATATTTCTGTTACTTTGTAAATTGTTTATAATATCAATGTTATTATTTCTTTTTAGCTTAATTATATCATTATTTTCTTGTATTAATAAATATTTTTTTCTTCTCTTAAGAATATGATTCATGCTTGACTAATTTTACTGATTTAATATACTGTTGATGATACCTACGCAAGATAATGTATTGCAATAATAAATAAAAGAATTAAACATTCATTAGTAATTGTTAATTGTTATTAAAAAATTAATAACAGAGATAGACAATATCACTTTCAATTTTGAGTAGAGTGAAAAATATTATTTTGAATCTTTTTCTTTAAGATCCATAAATAAATTTGTACAGATATATTAAAAAATATAATTTTCATTTTTCATATTCTACACATCGTTATTAAACAATTAATGCAAAATGAATTGGAATCGTCAGAATTTAATTATTTTTAAAACGAAATAAATAAATAAAAAAGAATTTTAAGTAATTTTCTTAATTCAGAAAAATTCTTTTTTTTTCTTACAATGATATACTACCTATATCAAATTTAGCGGGATGAGAAACATAACGCGATCATTTTTCAAAACAGAAGGAAAAAAACGAATGCATCATTATTAAAAATCTCTCGTGTTCAAGGAACCAGCATGTACCATTAATCAAAACGACAGTTGATATTTCATATTTGGCCACGCTTGAAAATATTTGATTCACATGTTTCTGTATATCTTTGGTAAACAAGAAGCGCGAAATCGATAATGGAGCTGAATGTTGTGCGCTTGCGCATTCGATCTTTGAGAGAAGGAGAAAAAGAATAAGGAAGAGAAGAAGAAGAAAAATATTTCAAAGAAGAAAAACAAGAAGAGATTCTTGAAAGAGATTCTTGAAAAAGAACGAGAAGAAGATTTTGAAGAATAAGAGAGAGAGAGAGAGAGAGAGAAAGAAAATAAAAGAAGATCCTGTCAGAATCCATCAGACCTTTAAAAAAGGAAGAAGAAGAAGGGTCAAAGAGGATCTTGACTGAGAAAAAGAAGATACAGAGCGAGAAGATTTTGAAGTATAAGAAGATGATGAGCAAGACAACTAAGAAAGAAGATTGTGCAGAAAAAGAAAAGAAAGAAAGATGAAAAGAAGTTCTCCAAGAATAAGAACGAGTATAAGAAGAAAAAGATTTTGAAGAGTCATAAAGAACGAGATCCGCTTGTCCATCTCTGGGACGAGAAAAGAGGATTGAAAAAAAAAAAAAAAATGAAAAAACTGTAGATCGAGCTACGAAACAGA
>NW_006263502.1:83119-85248 GCF_000469605.1 Apis dorsata
GTTGGTTTGATCGTCCTAGTACTTCGGACTAACCTTCCTGGCGCCATGCCACTTCACGCAACCGTGAACTTTAGGAAAAGCGACAGAGATTATCGTGGAGCGACTGATAATGAGCTGCTCTCTCGTGCTCTTCTCTCTCCTTTTTTCTCTCCTTTTTTTTCCTCTCTTTCTTAGCGACAATTGAACCGGCCGGTTAATAACTACAGCTTCGCGAGCCACCTACTATCGACATGGTAAAGTCCAACGAGATGAATTCTATCGTGGAGAACGAAAGAATAACAACTCGTTGATTGGAAACTCAACTGTTCCCGATGGAATGCGGGTAAATAGATGATTTTGTTGTACCGATCGGAACCGAGCCAATAACTGATGGATATTAATTGCACGGTATGGATATAGCACTGGATGCTATGTCGATCAGTCTTGGATTGGTTGAATTTATTTTTGACGAATTCTTTTGCGAAAGAACTTGACTAGGATAGTTGATGAATATGAATTGAAAGCTCTCTCTCATTTTGGATGGATCGTTTGTTTGTTTATAGATTCTGGCGAGAATTTGCCTGTGTGATTTGAATCAATTCTAAATATTTGAATCTTCTCAGTGTTGGCTGTTGATGGAAAGATTTTATCATTAAATTTTATCAAGATTGAAACTTTAAAGATCTAAATAAAATTAGGTTAAACAATCTAGGACCATCATTTTAAATACATATGTGGGTTATAGTCAATATTTGTGATTATATTAGATATATTTGTGATTATATTATATTAGATCAATCAGAGTTAAAAACAGATTCTTGAATATTAAAAAAAAAACACGTGAAAGATCCTAAATAAAATTTAGGATGATGAAAAAATAATTTACGTTTGACAGAAAAATATAACATTGAATATTGAAAGTCAATATTTTTATTAACATAGTCTCGCCGTGCAAGACGATCTCCGCGAAAACAACTTCCTTGTGTTATAAATAATTCGATAAACGAGCGCTTGCAAGAGAAATAAAAATAAGCGTGATATACGAATAAATAAGAAGATTAAAAGAAGCGATCGAGTCGTAGAAGCTATTTCGAACTTGGAATTATTGTAACGAGGCCGGTGGCAAATTAATCTCGTACCCGATAATTGCAGCCGAAATCACTGGAAAAAACCCAAGGCGGATTGGAGGTTGTTGCGAGGAAAAAAAAAAAGACAAAAACTTTGCATAATGGAATATTCAGCAGTTAAACAGGCCAATTTAACAATTAAATCGATTAGAATTCCACGAAGTCGATGATTTCCGGCATCCTCGAGACAGAGAAGAAATTGATCGTCGAGATGAATGTTAAACACCTTCGTTTAAGATTGATCGTCAAGGCTCATCCGAGGTATTATTGGAAAGATTAACGAAGTCAGAGGTAAGCGACCATAATTGACAACTAGGAATAATGTTGACCCCCTCAATTTCACTAGAATTATTAATGAAACCGCGTCTTCTCGAGTGAGTTTTCAGTTGACCCATAAAATTCTACCCTACTACAGAAGATTAATAGATGCAGATCGCAAGTTATCATTGCTATTGTGATTAATAATCTAATTTCCAATCACTCTTAATATTACAATCACTGGTAATCACTAGAAAAGAAAATCAATCGAAACATTCTTTGGAACCATTAAAAACTACACAAAAAACAATCTTACAAAATCATCGATAACCAAACTCATCATACTATCCTATTAATACAATCATTTCCTTTCAATCACTTTCATTTTCACGGATATAAAATTTCCCAAAATTAAAGATTCCTCATCCAAAATCACCAAATTACTCCACCAACAAACTTTACGATCAAAGATCCATCCCAAGAAAAAGTATCATATCCATATATATATATATAAAACAAAGGAAGCAGAGAAAGCGATATAAAAATGGAAAAGAGAAGCAAATGTCGTTGCAGCGTTGAAGGGTGGGGAAAAAAATATCAAAAGAAAACAGAAGAAACTAACATCCACTCACACGGCGTCCACGGAGCTGGCGTTATCCGGTTTGCAGTATTGTTCAAGCTGAGCATAGCTGCACTGATGGTAGCAACACTCCTCCGCGAGTCCGGGCCCCACAGTGTCCATAGGGTCGTCCTCGCCACTGTACG
>NW_006263502.1:85287-85611 GCF_000469605.1 Apis dorsata
AACGGTTCGTTGTATCCACGACCCTTGCACGCGAGGTACAGGGCGTCGCTGAGACTTTTCGAGCACAGCCTGAGCAACGATCTCTTGTACGGTATGCCGTTCACGGCGTCGAGAAGTGTGAGCAACACCAAACCGACCAGGACTATCGTCCTGGCCCTGCTCGGCCTGAACATGGCCGTTTTGAAACCACTTCGTGGCATCGTGTCGTCGATAACGATCAATTTTCGTGCGTAATGTACACTGAACGTTTTCGTGAACCAGACTGATACCGATTCACTATAGCAACACAGCGACACGTGTCGTTCCTTCCACTTCTCCAACTTT
>NW_006263502.1:85624-87470 GCF_000469605.1 Apis dorsata
ATTCCTCGTGAACTTTTGATATTACCTTCCGATCTTTCAAGAACTTTCCCAAACTATTTTTATCCGTGATATTATACTCTTCGTCGTGATACGATTCGATCGAAATCATAAGTTTTTTTTTTAAATAATTCGAATGATTCGAAGAAAGGATCATCCGAGCGACGAATTGGGAACGATGCGTACCTGACACCGTGTTACGATAAACTAGGTGTTCCAGGTGGTCAGGATCGGTTTTATATACGCGCACTTTACGGTGAGATCGGGAACGTGTGGCGGTCGTCGTTAACGGTTGAACGACGGCGAGCAGGGAGCGCGCGGGTTCTCGTTTCCCGAAGATGAGACCTCCGTTGGTACCGCGTTCCTCGGTGCCACTGGTACCGGCTCGCCCCGCCACGCGGTTCTTGTTCCCGATTTTACGGATTAGAGGAGTGGAACGATAAGGAGACGCACGAGAGAGGGGAAAAGCGATCAGCCACGGAGTAGGTGGCGGAGAGTTGGAGCGGGATTATACAGGGAAGGGGGAGGTCATGGCGGGCTGCTGGTGGTACACGGCCTCGTGTGTGATCCACGGTTAGATGGAGAGAAGGGGTCGATGGAGCGAGATCGTTCGATCCCTGTCACGTTTCTTCGGCAAGGAAGGAATCGAATCGTGTTTGAAACCGACCGTTCTTTTCTTATTCTTCTTCTCTTCTTGAGCTGAATTTAATTATCCCCAGAGAGAGGAGGGAATATACAACCTCGTCTCGAACGGGGAAGGGGAAGAAAGGGGGAGGGAGAAGAGAAGAAAGAGAGAGAGAGAGAGAGAGAGATCGTCGAACATTGTAATTTACGTCGTAATTTTTACGTGTAATGGTGGCAGTGTGTATTTCGAATTTTTTCACACGGTCACGCAGATGGTGGTGGACGGAAGTTTACGTGGACGAGAGCGAGGAATGCGTGAGTAGACGTGCGTACGCGTGCCTTTTTTTTTCCCCTCCTCGACTCGAATCTGTAAGTGTAAAGACAATACAGGGGTTGAGATTGTTCGTAATTAATCGCGCTTTATTTCGTACCGAAACGATAAATCGTATTTTCGAGGAGATAGGCGGGAGACGTTCCGATCGACCTCCTACCCTCGTTTCTTTCCGACGATCGCACTAATTCCGATTATCGTCCGGGTATCGAGAGATCGTTCAACGTTTCTATGAATAGAAACCTTGTACGGGGGGTGAAAACAGACCGGCAGATAACAGAGACCGAGGTTTCCACTCGCGATTTAAAAGGTGACGTTTCCGTAAGAGATATATTACTTCGTTTTTATCGAGGGCGATGTTTGATCGAGCATCGTGACGTGTAATGTGAATTAAACTTTCATTCGTTCACTTTTTTTCTGAATTAATGGAGATTAGAAGGATGATAACTGAAAAATAGAAAATTAGTATCTTTTATTATTATTAGCGGAATATTATATATTTGGTCTTTTTATTTATAAGATTAGAGAATATGGAATCATTTCTCCCTTTGTATTTCTTTTTAAATAGAAAATTAGTTATAAATTTAAAAAAATGAAGAACATCGTGTTAAGAATCAGAGATTACGATTTATGTAAATTTTTCTATGATTCTTTGCTCGAGTGCAGTTTTTTTGGAATGGAACGATAATGTTTTGTTTTATACAACAATTCCGTTCTTTTTTCTCTCTCTTTCTTTAAATCGATTGGTATAAAAGTGCAATAACGAGAACGTTGGTTATAGACGGTGTCAATTTACGGGTCGTCAGCACTCGTATCGATTTCCCTTCGCGTAAGTGTAATCGAAACGCGTCCGGGATGATTTTTCTTTTTTTTTCTTTTTTTTTTTTTTTTTTT
>NW_006263502.1:87840-90518 GCF_000469605.1 Apis dorsata
ACTCTCATTTAGTTCGAAATTACGAAAGATGAAGATGGAAGATAAACCGATCGTTTGATGAATTTTGGTCGTGGTTTCTTCTCGTCTCCTTTATTTCTGATCACTTTCCTGTTTGGTTACGCAAAACGAGGGATATTTATAAACCCGTGTAACGGGTTTCGCGAACCTCGTACATCGATACTTTGTCTATGTTTATTGTATTACTGGTATTAGACACGGGATAGGCAGAACAGTACAGGCTATCAGTTTTACTATTTCCATGGCTGTGCCCTTGCTATCTTTTTTGAACGAATTCCATACCTGTTCATGAATCTCGTTTCTAAGCTGGTATAGGAATACATTATTCATCTATTTATAGAAGAAAACCGCAAGAAAAAATACGATGACTAACATTTCTTTTATTACGTTACGCTGAATATATTCACAAATATTGTAATAGCGTTTAGTATCCTTTTATGATCAGATTTATGTTTTCTCTTTTTCTCGAATTGAATTTTCGCAATTCAAAATTTAACAGTTATTTGAATCCATGATTGTAAATGAACTAAAAATAACTTATCACAATATTCCATCTAAACTTTTACAAAAATAGCAACATATACACACACACACACATATATATATTATATATATATTATATGTATAATATGCATATATCATGACTCATTTTACGTGAATCAAATCATGCATATCAATGTTTACAAATTCGTCAATGACGTCATTTTATTTTTTTATCTTTCTGCCACGATAATTCTCACGTGCCATATTTTCGTTAATCGAATTGTGCATATCAACGTTTATAAATTCACTCTTTCCATTTTTATACAAGTATATAAATATATATGCGTTTGTAATAACAATAAGTCCAATATATCATCTTTTGTCTAAACAAGGAAACGAGATAAATTTTGCCATAAATCTGATGCCTTTGTTTCCCCTTGTTTGTTGGTTATTTATCGTGATTTTTCACGTTGAAATTATCGATGTTCGACATGGTCAACTCTTCGTGATCATGTTCAATTAGTGCGATGGTCAGCAAGTTTCTCCACGTGTCGTGTTATAGTGCACTTTATCTGCGCGTGATAGCAATTTATAAAGGAATTCTTTGGATTTTCGCGATGATATCCGAGGCGCGTATGGTGTCGATTTATCGTTTCATTACGTAGATAGGTAGGAATTCGCGTATCGATTAGAGTGATGACGTGAAACGCTCTTTTTTTTTTTATTGTGGGTTATTATCGTACGAAAATGATATATGATCGTGAAGAAAGAAGATTCGAATGCTTTTGCAATGGTTGTGATACATTATCGTAATTTATGGTAATATTACCTTAATGATATTGTATCATAGATAATGTTATATTATTATAACGTTCTAAAATATACTTAATAATAATAATTTTGGATATTCGAAATTAAGAATTTTCTTTTTGACTTCAGATAATTTTTTTTTCTTTATTTAGAAATTAGAAAGAGTTATACGTAATGATAATGTTCAAATTAACTTAATCTAACCTAATGGCCTGAAGATATTTTATATATATTCTCTTTCTCTTAAATATCTAAAAATTTTTTATTTTAATTTTGTATTATTAAAAGAATTCGATCTAAGAAAAATTTTAAATGATGGATTATTCGAAGGGTTGTTACCTTCTTCAATGATGGAATTTTTTGATGAATATATATCTTTAGAACCGGAGCAGATAATTTCTTACACGCGAAGTTTTTTAGTTCTTTCAAAACCATCAGACAGAGACTAATTTTATCTGTGATAAGAATTTTTATTGCTACGTTAGCGTTGATTTTTTATTATTAGTATTGCCTCGTATGCTCGAAAATCACTTCAATAGCATAAATTATTTCACATTTTTTTTCTCGACTGCAAAATGCACATTACATAAATCATCCTGCGTCGAAATGCGAATTCAAGAGTTTCCCATGAGTTGCAAAAATTATACATACACACAATCATGATAATTATTGCTTTAATCACAATAATTATATCTATTATTCCATTGACATTTTGTAAAAAAAAAAATTCTAAATCACTATTCGATTGATAAATATAATTTAATTTTGCTATAATTTGCTCTCACAATTTTATAATCTTATATAATTAAATTAAATTTTAAAAAAATCCAAAAGAATTCGCTTAAATTACTCGAATAAACTACACAAAAATATTCTCAAAAATGTTCCACTATCTTTCAACACTACCAAATATACACTCCTTAAAAAATTCAATTCACTTTCCCAATCAAAAACCCTGTCTAAACTCCCTGAAGAATCAAAACTATCCAATAATATTCCAAAACAAATCGACGAACACAACAATACTTGTACACACAGTAATCTCTCATGTCTAGACTTGCTTCCTGGGAGCGTCGAGAACGGGGTTAAGTTCGAGCGTCTTCCAGACAGTATCGTATGCGCTGTCGATCATTCCTGTCTATCTGTTTTTCACCAGTTCTATTTTTTCCCTAGGAAACTGGACAGGGGGGTAGTGGCGGATAGACGGGCGTGCAGCTGTGGCCGAATCTAGGCTGGTCCGATTCTGGGTTGGAATCACGTGCACACTGCTGTTGACTGCACTTTGAAATCGGGGCTATGTGGCTCGCGGGGGGGCGATAAAGCTGTCTCTGAGGCCGTATCCGATCGAACGAGGACGAGCGTGCACT
>NW_006263502.1:90589-101257 GCF_000469605.1 Apis dorsata
TGGAGGATCTGTTTGTGTATGCACGAATCACGAGGAGGGAAGTGAGCGCTTCGAAGCAGCCATTTTATCACATGTGAGAATCGATGAGGAGTGAAGATCGAGGTGCGTATGTAATTTCGGGCTGACCAGCCACTTGGCTCTACTACTGGATAATACGAATACTCGCGTCGATTTTATTTACATTTGGATTTCTTTCAATTTTGACTTTGAACGAATATTTAAGAATAATGTTTCAACAGAGTGTATATATTGGAATATTGTTTAGTGTTGCGTGTGTGATATACGCATTGGGGTTTTGGAAATATGGTTTTAGTAAATAGTATATACATTTAGGGCTAGATAAGTATTTGTGTGTTGAATTCATTGAGAAATAATGTTTTGATGGCTTTATTTGTATTTTTTTTTTTTTTTTTTTTTTTTAATTATGAGTTTTATATTTTTTTAATTATGAGTTGTAAATTAATGTAAACGATTTAAGCAGTGAATATACATAGTAGATGAGATCTAGTTTGTTTGAGGTCTATTTATAATTTAGATAAATCGTGGAATATTTGAATGTTCTGAGTGTGAAGTTTAGTGACGAGGATTGATTATTATGGATTCTAGATAACATTAGAAGAAGTACTATTGGATAAGGATTGAAGTTCTCTAAGCAAGTTTACGATTTGATGAGAAATATTTACTTCTCTTTCATATAAAATTCTTTCCTAGTTATTCTTTCTGCGTTTCAATTCATCGGCCTTGATCCAGAGGATGTGAAAAATATCAGTAACAAATGGGACGCAACACGATTGTAAAGAAGAATTGTAAACAAGTACAAGGTTCGCCGAATAATAAGCCTTAACAACATTAATGGTTCCTTATTATTTTTTTAAATAAATTCGTAACGAGATTAAATTATTCCCAAAAATTTTAAATCTTCTCAAACAATCGAAATTTTTCAAAATTTTCAAATTTTTTTTTTTTCGACCAAAACAAGATCCAATATTCATCGATGAATGATATTAAAAAAATAATAACATTCAAATATGTATATAAAATTAAATAAATTTCCATTAATTTCTCCTAGTTCTCAAAAATATTAATTTGCACAAACATTCATTATCTATATATATCAAAATCTGAAAGAAGTAAAAGATTTTTCATTTATTATTTAGAAATATCGAATATCTAAACGAAATAAAAAGTTTTCAAAGCAAAATGTCGAAAAATTAAAAATTAATTTCCAAAAGTGCAAAACACCCGCACAACATTTTCATTCCGCGTCGAGTATATACACCATAGGAAAGACTCCTCTCCCTCCTGTGTAATAAAATCGTAATGCATGCAATAAACGCGCAATCCAGCGCGAACTAACGATCTAAATTGAATATGTAGGGTAAACTTCGGATGATTGCCTCCGTTGGCTCGAACGCACGAGTGCAAACGGTCACAATCGCCATCTTGCGCTCGCTATATCGTTTCCCGATGATAAACGCCATGTTGACGCTCGTGCCGCGGCACAAAAGTCACGGACCGGTCGTCATCGTCGTCAACGACCTGCAAGCGTGTTCTCAACTGTCGCACATGTCGTGAGATCAATGACGTCAATCTTGACACGTGTGGGAATAATCATCGTGCGTAACTACTTGTTGTACTGTGCTGAAGGACTTTTTTTCTTCGAAACGATGAAAGATAAATATAAAATGAGAGATGTATCGTTTTCTCGTTTTTGGCAAGATGATTTTTTTCAGATAGAAACAGATTTTTGATGTTTCGAAAAGATTCATTGATAACGAATTGTTTCTTTCTTTTTAATCGACGTAGTTGAAAATTGATATAATAATGCTTGAACAAATTTTATTTTAATAAAAATAATTCAGCACAATGGTACTTGTTTCTTTTTTTAATGGAAAGTTAGAAATTGTTGTGAAATAAAAATTTGATGATGTAAACGACATGAAAGTTCTTTAATAAATCATTTCTTTATCGATGCAAATTTTTATAAGTGCATAATTCTTATGTTCTTTCTAAGAATAATTATTACCATGTGGTTACGGAATAATAAAATTTAATCTCGATAGAATCTATCCAATCTGTATGTATAAGTTTATATAATATGTATTTTGAGATTTCGTGTTACAAAAAAAAAAAAAAAATAGTAATCGTTGAAGAAAGAAAAGTTTCAAGAATATCTTTTAATCAAACAAGAATTCACTTTCTAATACTTTCTAAAATAACATAAACATTAATAACCAATAATGTTTTTTAACATATAAAATAAATGTTCCAATAATACTTTCTAATATGAAATAAAATATCTAATAAATCCGAAAACTTAATAAAAACATGCTACCTACCTATTTTAATCAATACTTTCTAAAATCTAAAATAATTCTAACGTTACATTTTAGCAATGTGAAATAAAAAAAAAAATTATAAAAGAGATACAATGATGATGGATAAAAATGAAACGAATCCAAAAAAACAAATAGATCATTTTTACAATAACAATTCCATCGAACGTTCAACGAGAACAGCTCACCCATGCCACTGTAATATCACTTCTTTATTTAGGAGGGCAATCACGGTGAACCAGAGCGAGCGTTTAACACGCGGCATTTACGATAGGGCAGACTCAACAGGTTAATAGTAGGGTTTACACTAATCGAATGGGACGGAACTCGAGCGGACCGAGAGCGGAATGATTGGCGAAAATAATTCAGCTTAGTGATCTAATTCGCCTAATGCCTCGTTCGGTTAAATGATCAAACATGATTGTACCTCTGGCCGTAATTGACATAATTGTTTTCCGACCGACATTTAGAACACTCTCCCTTCGCTTCTAATTCGTATCAGATTTGTGAAAATTAATTATTCGAAAATTGATATTAAGCACCATTAATTTTATAAGAGAATATAAAGGATATTTATTTTTGTATTGTATTACATATTATTCTTTAAAAAAAGAAATTAAATTTTGATTCGAGATTCATATCGAAATGTTAATTCATTATTTCGATATAATAAAATAATTTCTTTATTTCTTTATGTTGAATTTGAAAAATTGGCATTGTATGAATACTTTTTGATAAACATTTATGAGATAAAATAATAATTTCGATTTGAAATTATATTTCAAATAATTTCCAAGGAATCTGTTTCATGTTAATCTAATACGTTGATTATTACATTGTAATTCCATCTAATTCAATATATAATTAGTCTTAATGTACAGTTTGGAATAATTTTCTGTCTGATATCTTGCCAAATTGCTCGCCTTTAATGGATTTAAGAATAAGTGGTTCAGTCTCATCTGTATTTCGATCGTAAATCATTTGATCGCCTATCATAAGAGCCTATAATTTATTAAAAATATTGGCATCATAATCTCTGCACAATTTGTCCTCAAATACGTTTTGAAAATATTTAAAAAAAAAATACAAATTTTTTAAAAAATATTCTTTCCAAAATATAGTTTCTAAACAAAAGAATTTATTTATTTTCTAAAAGTAATCGAATATTATGAAATAGCAAAGAATTGAAAATTTCAAAAATTCTATTCATAAAATATGCGTCTGCTCTTCCCAAAATATTCTTCAAAGGAATATCGCGAAACAACAAAATGAAAGAAAAAAAAAGAAAGTCGATTGCACAATAAATGGCCCATCGAATTTCTAAAATTCCATAGAGATACAATGTGAAATAAATGGAACGCTCGAAATCGCTACGTCCAAATTTTCCAAAAGTTTCAAAATTCCAAAATTCCAAATTCCTTAACGCAAAAATCCTCACATCAAACGAAAGTCCAAAAAATCGTCGTCCAAATTAATCAAGTTACTCGATCAATATATCCAATCACAATAACATATGTATCTTTCTTCCAAATTTTTATCTGTTCTTGTCGAATTGTTTTCTCCAATTTTTCTCAATTTCGATCAAAATCATACCGATCCAATGATAAAATTAAAACAAAACAATACCGAATCTTCAATTTTTATCTCGACGCCCGCTTTAAACAAAAAAAAAAAAAAAAAAAGAAATCAAGTCACTCGAATCGAAACTAATCCTGACTAATGCTTATACGCGGCTGAACTGCACGCGACCAAATTGGCTCCGACAATCTAAACTTCCTGAATTGGATTGGCGCGGATGGGTGCGGGGTTGATCGCGGAGAGTGCACGTGCGAGAGAGAGCCGAGGAACACGTGAAAGAAGTAGGTCTCCGGCGAGGATCATCTTAATCGGTGTTACCATACGTACTTACCTCATTGTCGTTGACTGATCATGCACCTTGCTCATGCACGCATCCCTGGTGTTGCAAGCCATTAGTACAAGCCGGATTGACCTCTGCTATCGTCGAGAGCCGGGTGACGAAGCCGCTCTTCTGCCCGATTGACACACGCCATTACCGTGATTACCGGTAATAATTGGCAGACACGCGAATCCACCGCCTCTCTAACTTTTCTCTTTTTCTCATTTAAGGCCCTTGAACCGCCGAAATAATCGGTCGCGACACCTCAGACCTCCGGGTCTCCGG
The DNA here is from genome assembly GCF_000469605.1 of Apis dorsata. Classification (NCBI taxonomy): domain Eukaryota; kingdom Metazoa; phylum Arthropoda; class Insecta; order Hymenoptera; family Apidae; genus Apis; species Apis dorsata. The sequence goes on from NW_006263502.1 coordinate 95,108, forward strand.
TTCCTTAACCCTTGCTTGTGTAATTGGTGTTCAGATCTGACTACGCTGAACCAAACAATGGAATGCTTTTTTAGAATATCGTATGGATAAACGATGGCCTGATAATTTAAAGAGAATATCCCATCTTCTTGGTTAATGTTTCTTTTATTTTTCGAGATATCGTATTATGAAAGTAAGTGACTCGAAATTCTTAATTATTGAATTATTATAGATATAGAAAGATCGTTTACTGCTTATGTTATAGTATATAGTATAAGTGAATTTTCATATTTGATATATATTGATTAATTTAAATTGATCAAGTTGAATGATTTTTATTACAGTTCTATAATAAATTTAAAAAATATTGAGCAATTAAAATTCTAAAATAAATTTCATCTAAAGCTTATCAATTTTAACTTGAATTGATCAATTTGAAACATTGAAAGTTTTACTTTATAAAATTAATTAATAAAATTTGCCTTGTGAAATATAAAGTATTTGAAAATGTTAAATTATCGGGTTTCTAATGACACGCTCACCTAAGTGGTACGTGTCTATAAATGAGTGAGTAGTCGACGTGGATGTTTTCCGATCGGCACAACGATAAGGATGTCGTCGACACCAGCCAGTCCCAACGGCGCAGCCAGGTCGATCGTGGCGTCTGAACTTGGACCTCGACGGCGTAAATCAGCAAAACAACCGTCTTCGCAGATTGCATGCATAATTGTATTTTTATACTTGAGGCTGCCGTCCCCTAGGCAATTTGTATCGAGGAATGCTACTTGTATCGAGAAACGATCATGCGCCGACTAGTCACCGAATCGAACAGGATAAATTGAATTCTATAAACGGACGATGAGTAACTCTATCTTGAGCTCTGTTACTCCTCTAAGAAAATACGATTTAGTTTCTGAAAGATTAATGCGTTTATCAGAAGGAGATTAGAAATTTTTTAAAATGAAACGAATCGATTTGATTTCTACGACTTTAAAAGAAAAAAGAAAAGCTGTTTTCACAAAGAGGAGAAAATCTTTATAGAAGAATTATATCCTAAAAATTATAACCCCTTTAAAACATTCAAATCATGTTTAAACTCTTTGATGGCTTTTTAAATAACTCTAATTTATCATTCGATCGGAAGAATAATATACAACAAAATCAATTATTAAATGTATAACTCTATCATTAAGAAAGAATAAATAAAAACTATCCTTATCTAAAAGAACTCATCGAGAAGTATCAATTATTTTCAAAAAAAAAAGAAAATTCTTCTCGTATTGAAATGTATCGCTTCCTAATCGCCATTGTTAAAGAGTATCTTCAAGTAAACATATCGAGTCGAACCCAAACAGCACTTCGGAGGAAAAACATCGGTTACACAATTGTCGTAACCGATTCGTGAACAACACACCCTGAACGTTGCTCCGTGAAACATGCGCGTGCCGCGTGCAATTACACGAGTTATACAATCCCATGAGAATTTTTCGATTGACTGTAAAACATACACATCGGCGAAAAACATTCTTTATTTACGAATAACCTTTTAACTCTTTTCTAGATGTATATCTATAAGACGAAAGAATGGATTATGCTTTTATTAATTGCAAAGTGATTTTAACATTTACACTATCTTCATTTTAATCTTCAAAAGATTGTAAAGTATATTCTAGTGAGAGAGTAATAATACTTTCACATCCTTCAGAAATTCACTCATAATCGTACAAAATTTCATGGATTAATAATTAAGGAAGTAAATTCAATTAATTATGTAATGCATAAACACGTATCGTTAATAAAACGTAAGCATCAATGAACTATCTGAAGATAATTCATCTGTCCACGGATTTCAAACAAATCGATATCCACAAAAAGAAAAAATGCAAAAAAAAAAATCTCTTCCATCGCAACGAACCACCACGAAGTTCCATCAGACTCAGAGTCCCCACCAGCCATCATTATCTCTCGACTCTTCCTCCTTATCAATCTCCGACTTTTTCCGCGGCGTTCGACTAAATATTCGGAATATTACGCTGTCCCGTCCGCATCCACGCGTTTTCGTTCTCTTATTGTTCTATATTTAAACATGAAACTTTACCCCGCGACCGTCCAACAATTATTATTGTAACGCGCATATAAAAGACGAGATCGTGTATACGTAATGGCCGCGGACAAACACGAGAGATATTCAATAAGGTGCATGACACATCGTGGCTCCGTTCTTTCCCGTGGAAAGAGGGACAGAGAGGGCGCAGAACGGGCCCCGCGCTATCTTGGAACGTTCACATCGGTTCAGAGGTCAATCAATTGAAAGGAGCGAGAGGAGAGAATGGAGTGGCGAAGAGGCGAGAGTGCGCTCGCCAGCGTTAAAAACCGGTCGTTAATGGGCGGCCGCGTTATAATTGAAACTTCAATCTTTATTGTCGCAATTATTCTCGAACGGGTAATGGGTTTTTTACGAGCGAGCCGTGTATTAATAGACAGGAGAGAGGTTCGTTGGTAGACACCGTCACCCCTGGTCAACAATATCCTTTCTCTATCGTTTGGTGGAGAATCGTGTCAGGTCATGGAGAATATCCAACTGTATGGGTATGTGTAGATTCTCGATCGATAATTACGGATCGTTGTTTATAATAATTGGATCGTGATTGGCACGAGGTAAGTGCTGGTGTAACAGGTGTTCAGTGGAAAAATGGTATATTTATTGTTATAAATCCTTATAAGTGTATTTTTTTTTAAAAATAACATTCGTATCTATCAATAAAGTTTATTTTAAGTTTGTTGCTAAGAATTTTTACTTTGTTTGTATTTGTAAAATTTTTTAAAATTAAATGATTTATAGTTTGTTCTATTTTCGTACTTGAGAGTATATATAATAACTGTTTTACTGTTCGAGAGAGCATAATGATTCTTTTTTATTGATATTTAATTTTATTCATCGTGTCTGTCTATCTTAAGGCACGATTAGGATTCTTGATTAATAACAAACGATCGTTGTTTCAACATAGCTACCTTGTTGACTGAAGGAAGTTAGGTTGAAATGTTGGGAAATGTATTTGCAGAGATAGCTGAAGGATAATTTATGAACTGTTGTTGATGTTTAATTAAGTTAAAATAACTTGCTGACGAAACTTTAAGCTGGTTAGCTTGTTTGATTTGAATTTAGTTGAATGTTTTATTCCTCGTTAAACAATAACAATTGTATGAAATGCAATTCATACAATGCCAATTGGATTGGTAGTGTTACTTTAATCATGATTAAAAATCGCAAAGAGAAATTGAAAATAAAATAAAATAAAATTGAAAATAAAACAAATGAGACATTGATTTTTGTGCAAAAACCAATTATGCTGAAATTCATGATGAAAGATCATATTCATTTGCAGCAACAAAAGGATTAATGTTGTAATAAAAACATTTTTAATTTCGAATCTTACTTGAGATTAAATTTTACTAAGATTTTTCGCAGGTATTACGTAATAATTATGTAATTTAACTTATGTTTCTTAAATTATGCATCACATTATGCAGTAGATATTAAGCACATTCTTTTAAGCACATTCGATATCTGGACGGAAGAAGATTCTGGGAAGAATATAGTTCGTTTTATCGCTGCAAGATATGCAAACGAATAACAACAGACGAAATTAAATGCAAGATTGACTTTTTTTTTACCGGAAAACGTGACTTTTTTTCGCGAAATCACGAAACAAACAATCGTTTGTTTATTAATTTCGATCGTGGATTATCAATATCTCAATAAATCACGTGCAATATGTCACAGCAAGAAGATTATCGCTTGCAATTCCATCGTATATAATTTTTTTTATCAGAAATTGATATCGATGAGTGCAGATTTTGTAAACATATTTCTTTTACTTCTTTCATAATTAAGGTAAATATAAGTAGAAATTTTGTGGAGTATTTGTAAATATTTTTTACAATTTTCTATTTTTTTCATAATTCTTTAAAAGTCAAATCTTTAAATTATTATTTAAAAATTGTAAAAGTACTGTGTATCATTTTAATTATCATTATATGCTACATGATCGTTAAAGTGCTTTAAAGTCGTATTGATTATTAAATATTACCATCATAATTTTATATAATACCAAAGACAAATTCAATTTAAGGAACGGAATGGAGTTTTCGAAACATTATTTATTTATAAAAAATGAATTTCGATGTATTTCTTTCAGTTATGTAATATAAAATTTAGTTAGCAATCAAACAAAAACAAAAATGATCTCATCGTATTTTTATCACATACATTTATATATTGTATGTGATTATAATCAAGAAAGACACAAAGAAAAAAATATAATAAAATAAATTTTATTTTTAAAATGAAAGAAATCGATAAATCACTTTTCAATATATATTTAGAAGTTAAATAAGATAAATCTTTTAACGAATCATACAAAGAATCATGTAGCCATAAAATACTATTTTTACTAACTCTCTGCTCGTTTTAATTTTATAATCGTTTTAATATTTTAAGTTACGAGCTTGTAAATCGGCTTTATAGTCGTTTTTAATGCCGTCACGTCATTCCTCAGTATATTTTCGATTCTTTCGCGGAAAAACTATTATGAATCCGCGAGTCCTTAAAATCTTTTGCACATATGTCTCTTATTGATCTAAAAATTGAGTAATGTTTTATTTCAAATGATTAATTCCAAGTTTTTGACAGTTGAACGATTTTCAAATTGATTATATATATAAAAGATGCACTTAATTAATAAGATTTTTTTTTTTCATTTCAATAAGCATGATCCGTCTTTCAACGATACAAATTGATATTCGATAACGATAGATATCGTAATTATTAATTTGTATAACGAAAATTATATTATATTTGTTGACAATTTTTTTTTATATCATTTGAAAAAATGGATATAATTGATAAATTGGATAAAGATAGAATCGTAGGAAGTTCGAAAATTCGAATAAATCTTATTAGTTAAATTTATCATAAATGAGATTAGAACACTTTTTCAATTTTTCCAATTACCAATCTTATCTACTTTTGCATTTTTTCGAACAACAGATGTGTATTTTTTTTTTTCCTTAGATAAATAAAATTAGATCAAAAGGCGCCAATAAAGTATTTTAGGAGAGCATTATCATAAGAAATAAATTTCATGATCTATAATTGGAAAGTGCTATACCACGTTATTTGATTTATAGCTTCGTTGCACAGAGGGAAAATAAGGCTATAATACCTTATTCCCGAGATATTCATTTAAAGATCATTTTAGAGTATTTTTAGATTTTTATGAGATTCCTTGGAAAAACAAGAAATATACTACGATTCTATGAAGTCACAAGGAGGGGTCATGGAATTTGATTCCGAAAATTATGGCCGCATAATTAGATCCCTTTTGGTCCCAAAGATAAGCGAGATAACAGGATCTTCTTTTGGTTGTACATTTACTAAAAATACTGATAGGAGTTGGCCAATCATAGGAATAAATTTCTACTCGAGTATAATCAGAGAAATAGTCTTTTTTTTAAAATATATCTTTTATCAATCTCTAGTTTTTTTTACATACAGATATATGTAAAATATATGAAAATGTGTAAGATATTTTTGAATAATTTCTATATCTTTTTTTTATTTTAATTTTATTTCTGCAATAATTTTTTTTTTCATCATTATAATCAATTAATAAAAACTTTGTACTTCGTTCCATCTCCATATTTGTAATCAACTTATTCAATTTAGACATTAGAATTAAAAGCGAACACAAATAAATTTTACAAAAAATGAAACTTTAATTAAATATGGATACGTTTCATCCTTACCAAATAGCAATATTTTTTATATCTCCTATTTGCACTTAACTTTCCAACAAATATATCCACATCTCTAATCGAATCACGATACATTTCATGAATAATTAGGCGTGTAATCTGAAACTTACAAACCCTTGAACTCCATCCATTTACCCTCAATCTCCAAATGTTCAAAATAACTTAAAAAATTGACCTCTTCCAATCTCTTCCAATCTCCATCCACCATAAAACTTCTCGTTATCTCATCCTCCCAAAAAAAAAAAGAAAATTCTTCCTATCTTCAGTGAAGACGATCAAGACTCAGAAAATTCTATCTAATCTAAGATACCATGAGATATTTGGATACTTAGAAAAAAAAAAAAAAAAAAAAAA